>NC_089788.1:16062072-16124572 GCF_040412425.1 Macrobrachium rosenbergii | reverse complement strand
TCAACTAAACGTAGGTGTCTCCAATTATTTGTTTGAACAGGAGAATTTTAATCAGCAACATGTTCAATAAAAGGAAATAGGTGGTAGTTAACGAAAGCCAAGATTAGAATGAATAAAAGAGTTGTTGCACCGACTCTCCATTAGGGAATTGAAATGTGGCTGTTGTATTCAAATAAATATATGAACAGAAGTCTGATCGCACTGACTTTAGCAGTTTTAACCCGGACTATTAAATTGGTGTTTGATTAATACGAGACTTTCCTCTCAGTGGTTGTGCAAACATATATATTTCGGATAAGTAGAATGTTCATGCACTGAAATATTCCAGCAAGTATTTAGGAGTGATGGAAATGAATTTCTTGGGAGTTGGATCTGTAAAGAAAAATCATTGTATTATTTATGCTTGCCTACAGGTCAAAACATATCCTGTCCTACATCTTTTCAGAAAATTTTCTCTGTAAATTGAAGCGTAATGGCTATCAGTTAAACAGATATGACAGCCATTTGAAGTAGATGCATTTTCATGCGTTTGAGTGAACAATACTGGGATGCATTCACGCGTCATTCGATATTTTTAAGGTCAAAAAATATTTTGTTTTCATCAGTAACATTTGACGCAGCTTGGCTTTTTCCCAGCAAGAGGAATTTATCCGATATAATGTTACATGAGCTAAAACAGTTATATATCGCATACGCGTTGAGTTGTCATTAATTTATCATACCCTCAGCTACTATACTTCTAAAATAACTGATAAAATTTTTTTCAGAATTTGACTATATTTTTGTTATGTGATAATGATTCCCGTAGTAGAGTAATGAAAATACCACCGACCCTTAAATTCAACGATTCTAGAATATTCACGTTTTAGAAATGAACAGGTGAAATTAAAGCGAAATATCCCTCTAAAATAATGTACGAAATGCATTTAAATGTAAAAATTACGTAAAAAAGAAACGTATCCTAATTATACGTTGCTTTAAAACTTAACATTTCGATAGATTAAACTTCTCTGAAGTAATGCTATATGGTTTCAACTTTTTCCATTTTCATATTAGCAAGAAACGCCCAGGAGCTTGAGTTTTTGACTTTCTCTATTTTTTATAGTTAATAATAATAATAATAATAATAATAATAATAATAATAATAATAATAATAATAATAATAATAATAATAATAATAATAATAGGAGTTAACCGAAAGCCACGAGCTCCTCTAGAAGAGTAAATGAGGAATGTATAAAAATGAAGCTATGTATTTTTATAAAAACCATATATAGGTTTTAATAAATGTAAAACTGATAGCAGTTAATAATCACATGGCTACACATGCAGCAGATAATGCAAAACAGCAGTAAATAGATAAAACTTACAACATATCCAAAGGATGTGGCCACTCTTGGATGGTTACTATCCGATGTAAGGCCACAGAGAGTGGTCCTCAGAGCGGTACAGGTTCTCGATTGATTTAACAAAAATTGAGGTATGGGAATTTTGACAACTATAGTTGTACAAGAAGATCAAAATAAATCCAAAGATGACCAATTAATCAACATCATACCCGAACGATACATGTAACTGTATACTGTGAAATATAGAACCGTCAACTTCTAGATTCATAACATAAAAGTAATAATGTTGCATTGCTTAATATTTTCTAGAAATACTCTATTGCTTTCACAGAGGGTGGCCAAATTCTGGTTTTTCATCCAGACGTGAAAACGGCATTCTGTATATCATAGGAATTGTTAGAGGACACTGTCTCCTTATATACGATACTGATAACTCAGATTAAACACGACTGATATTGAGGTTTTAGTCTTATGGGGAGGTTTTTTGGAGAAGATACGTAACTAATTTTAAACTTCATATTAACACAGGTTTTGAAATTATATGAAATGTTGTAACTCGTAATTTTCAAAGGTAATTTTATATGATTATGAAGAGATACTATGCGCCACATATATTACTCTATGTTGCATTAAGCAGTGAAGAATACATAAGTGTCAGCACGTATTCTTTCTTCACAAGTTAAACAAATATACAGCATAGCGTTTAATATAAACAGTATGTTTATATATATATATATATATATATATATATATATATATAAACATATATATGAATATATATGTATTATATATATGTTATATATACTGTATATGTACATATATATATATGTATATATATATATATATATATATATATATATATATATATATATATATATATATATATATATATATATATATATATATATATATACCAGCAGTAACCCTTCATCTAAGCATATTTTATTGGATCTGATTGCTGCTACAATGCCACTTAGTACTTTAAATTGGATGTATTGTAGCAGCAATCAAAATCAATAAAGTATACAGTATATATTACATAATTTGTCTGTCTGTACTTGTGTACGTAACATTCACCAACGGATATAAACAGTATACTTGTATTAATACCCTTTCACAATGCAGTGCTAAAAATGCAATAGAATTTCATTTTCAGAATTTTATATAACAATTAACATGACATTTCTTGCGTTATAGTTCGTAATTGTACTTTCGTGGATAGCGGTTTATATAGGTAGTTTCACATTTATTATATTTGTGTTAATATGCATGCAGGTGTCTAGGTGATGAAATATGAATATTCATAACTTAGATGCAAATGGCATTGAGACGTGTAATAGATTTGATTTTGTATCTTTTTAAGTTGTAGGAAAATCTCACGGCAATTTTAAAATTAAAATTTAAAACTGGTATAAAAAATCATAAATTACTGTAGAACGTCAATAATGATTATTTAATTTTCACAGAAGTGACAAGTGGTCAGTACATATTGTGAGAAAGCTGCTTATTTGCAAAAGGTAAATTATTCTATTCCTTAATTTCTAGAATTAAAAGCATAAAGTGCCACGGATTCCCAAGAATAATTTGTAATAATTTTCTTAGTAAATAAGAATTGTCATTTTGATTTATATTCTTTATTTCCATTTGTTGTTGATGAAATATTTTATTCAAGCATGTGAAAGGTCTTATGCATCAGCACAGTAGAATCTAATTACATGTTAGAACAGAGAGTCAAAGGAAAATATATAGCTGTTAAAACTTGGAGGTGAAATAAGTAAAAACAATTACATGAAAAGTAAACAACAAAAATAGGCCATAAAGGTGAATTATGTTTAATTCAGTCTTTTTTAAATGAAATGGAAAAAGCATCCCAAACTTTATTGCAATATTACAGTTAGATTCTCTCTATTGAACAGGGAACACCAAATTTAGCCTTATTCTACCAGGGAGAAGAAAAAAAAAAAAATTAAACGTCATGTCCCTCTTGCGACGGGAGCTGTTATTTACTGTATGTGCATAACTTCCCGTCGCACGGGCTAGAGTTAGTGGAATGGCTCAAAGATGAAGCTGATATGTACAGTATGCATGCAGCATAATACTAACGCATCGGTGGGCTATGGAATCCGAATGCCGGTCGCGGCCCTGAACTGGGAATTTAGCCAGATATTGACTGTCAACAATTTTGATTATCTCAGCATCGTAGTATATACATCTGTACATCACCCAAAATTATGCAAGGAGTAAATCGGATACCGAGAAATGGCTCTTGTATTTGAGTTTTATTTTGTTTACTTTGTTTACTCTCTCTCTCTCTCTCTCTCTCTCTCTCTCTATATATATATATATATATATATATATATATATATATATATATATATATATATATATATATATATATATATATATATATATATATATATATATATATATATATATATATATATATATATATATATATATATATATATATATATGTGTGTGTGTGTGTGTGTGTGTGTGTGTGTAGGCGCGCGTGCGTGCGCGCTTTCTATATGCATGTATAGGGTCTGTGAAAAATTCCTAGTACTTTAGGTAGTATAAAAATGGGTATATACTAGCGGAACGATCTTTATATCTGCGATGAAAAGACGAAAGCCTTTTAATGTGCGTGGGAGCAAGCTATTTCCTTTGGCACGAGTGAAGAAGGAATTCATTAAGAATTTGCATCATATTCTCCAGGAGCAACGCTTTTATAAAACCCATAATGCTCTTTCAATTTTGCAAAAGAATATTACTTTATATCATCACGAATATAAACATAAAGAAGTTATATATATGTGAGATTCTATCATAGACAAGGATTTACCATAAGGTTAAACCTGTTTTTTTTTCTTAGTAACTAGATTTGTATTTTTACTTGGATTACAGTTGTCTACTGCACTCCTTTAGAGAATGTTTTATGGAAGTTTATGGGAACACCTGTCGTTATTGTTGTGGTTACTGAGTCGTCTTAGTTGCCATTATTTATCATTTTTGTTGGTGCTTATCTTGTAACGTTGTTCCCAGATGTGATCTGTGGCACTGCCTCTGCGCCTGTGTGCCTGAGTTCCCTTAACGTTGAACACACACACACACATATGTATATATATACTTATATATACATACTGTGCATACATACATATATATATACATATACGCACACAACAACATACATATATACATACATACACGGAAGGATCTAGATTAGCAAAACGAAACGTACATTTAAAATTGCTTACAGACCTTGTAGCTTTCGCCCATCTTTTTGTGGACTTGATCACTAAACCTTAGTGATCAAATCCACAAAACTATAATGAACTAAAGCTATAAGGTTTATATATTATTTTGGATCCATCCATTCTTATATATATATATATATATATATATATATATATATATATATATATATATATATATATATATATATATATTATATATATATATATATATATATATATATATATATATATATATATATATATATATATATATATATATATATATATGTATGTATGCATGTATGTGTGTATGTGTGTAGTGTGTGTGTATTACGTAGGGCACTATACACATAAGTAGGTTTAGTACAAAATTGTACATAAAAGTTAGTAAATGTTTCCACATCAAATAATGTTCTGAATGTCTCATTTGTAATTTCGAAATTTAGTTTAAAATTAATTCTACCAGGAATATAGTAAAATAACGGAAGAAATGAAAAGTTAGTAATTCCAAACATGATCAGAAAGTAAAAAGAGTGCCTTGGTAGTATTAGAATGACAATTACAGTCAAGACAAAACAATTTCAAATTTTCTGTGTAAGTCCCATAGGAAGTGTGTGTAGGTCTTCTATTGCAAGTTTTTTTTCTTTTTATCGTTCAGGGCAGAGGCGAGCTTTGTGGAATGGCACAAACAGCGTCAGTTCCAGTTTTACAATTTCTTCATAATCACGGATAATCGGAATTTACATATTACATATTCCACCATTGTGAAGATGCCCAATAATTGAAGCGTCCTAGAACTATCAGTTAGCAATAGACTAGTGAAATATCTAAATTATTTTTGGAAATAATTACATTTGGAGGGATAGGTACCTCCAGTTGGTGATGACGTATTATTTTCCTGGCCTCATGTTTAAGGTCAATGAAGACAGTTTTTAGAAAACAAAGATTTCAGTGATTCTCTGTTATAAAATAGTATATTCCTGTGTGTGTGTATGTAAATAAAACAACGAGAGCCTGCGGGCAATCAGCTCTTAAGCTTAGACTTGTCGTTGACAACCTATGAGATATTTTCACCACTGGCCGCTGTTTATGCTTGCAGTGATAATAATTATAGTAACATGGACGTAGACATTAAAGTTACAAAAATAGTGAATTTTAATAATGGCAGTGTGGACGAAAGTCATAAACTCTACCAATTAATTACTAACCTACATCCTCGCTGTACCGAGAGATGAACTCTGCTTTGATGCCATTATGCCAATCAGCCTTATGGTCCGTTAACATTCCCGAAAAACACTCGGGGCCGATGACAGCAATATTGTGACGCCACTCTATAGAAATCATTGAATTCTGAAAAAGATTCTAGCTCCCAAATTTTGCCGAAAAAATTTCCTGCCTTCGGAATAATGAACCCTGCTTTCCAGGCTCTGCTTTCCAGGCTCATACACCAACACTTGCAACACATGAAGTGTCCACGTTTGCACATGTGCCTTTTGAGAATGAAGAGTTTGTAAGAGTACAGATTCATTCTGTTAAAAAGGCTGTCTAGATAAATGAGATGTTTTACAGGAAATCTTAAAACTTTGAGAGCCCCGAACCGCAAAACAACAGCGGGCTGAACAAAACTGGGACGAGATTTTCAAGTTTCATCTGTCCTGGGCAAAAGGCATATTCAAGATGGCTGTGGGATTAGAATTCCTGAAGAAAAGGGGAAACTTTGAACGTAATTCCGGTCGAGGGACGTGAATATTGCTGTTGTCTTTGCTGATGAGAAATATGTATGCAGGAGACCATGAATTTAAATCATGCCATTTATGAAACAGGGAACAAGAACAGCCAACTCGGTAACATGAATTATGCAAGGAGGACCAAGAAGGCATCCCATCTTTGGTTTGATGTTTTTCCCCCTTTTTTCAGGGTTTTTGTTATCAATAAGAAATGATGGTTCAAAACGAGTAACGATTTCAGTACTGTGATGTTATGCAAATGAAATGGAAATCCCTAGCATTGTAGCATCATCAGAATATTTCAATTAAATGATGTGAGCAACTGCACATATACAGAACAATTGGGGCATACTAACAGTGTAAGTTGTAAAAATCTATATTCTTAATTTTTTGTAATAGTTTGTAGTGGCATTAAATTTTTTAGACTGTGCAACAAAAGATAAAATATTAAAAACATTATTCTTTATTGTATGTTTTCAAGTTATTAAATTATGGACAAGGGTAAATTAACCGTCATTAATTTTCAGGAAATTTTCCTCTTATGAGTTAAAAGTAAAAATAAAAAAGTAAAAATAAAAGACGTAGTAATTTTTATTCTTTCTCCTGCGTGTCCCCTTATTGGACTGAGAAGTAAACGCGGAAGATGCACAAAGCCTTAATGATGATAGTGTAAGAGATCGTTGGTCCAATTCAGGGAAATTACAATAATGAAACTCAATAAACGCTTCCGTTTAATACCTAATCCGTGAGCAAAGGACGCTTAACGAGTCCATCTGCGATGGGAATTCTAATGACTCTCATCTCTTGACCAGCAGGTCAGCTCCAGATTTACTTGGAATGGGCCGGATTTAACATGAAATCCAGCTTTCGATCATTTGGATGTGATTGAAATGATTTACATCAGTTGGATTAACTTTGAAAGCCAATATTATTTGAAAACAAATAACAAAAATTATATTTTTAAGCAACGATGAAAACTGGCGCACGCAAATAGGTAAACATTAATATTATTTTGTATGTAGAGCATTAAGAGTACCAAATTCGTTACACAGGACAATACTGTGGAACAGTAGACAACAAAATCGAGGTATCTGTCTGGAGCTAACTGGTCCTCATTTGTATGAGAGATTTTAATGGCTGTTCTTGAAGAAAATCAGTGAACAAATTTAAATGGCATTGGACGAGGTCGAGGTAGTTTACCCTTAATTTCCAAATTGTATGTTTACAGTTTTACACTATATCTGAATAACAATACCCTCTGCAAACTAGATTTTGAATTCTCTTCTGGTCTCTGTGCTTCATGATTCTAATAACCTATCATCTTTCAAGAGATAGGTGTTCTACCTCCATGGTTTGACCTCAATATTTTCTCATCACATCACCTTCATTTTCCAACATAGTTACTAAATGACGTACTTTCGCTATTAATATCGATGCTCCATGTAAGTTCTAGCACCACCTAGTGACATATTCTCCCCGTTCTGCCATTATTATGAAACAGGCTTCTAATATCATCGTGCCCACTTGCAAGATTAGAACGTCAGTCTCGCCGACGTCGCTTAATGTTCGGCCTCGTCAGCATTGTTGTCAATCAGTCCTTTTCGTTATCTGCCTAACACACTGCAAGGTTTCTACAGAGATTCTGTTCTAGACCCATCATCACAGTATATTAAATCCAAAGGTCCAATTGTTGGCTGTCAGCTACATACTCCCACCTTGCTGTGCAGTACATTATATAATAAATAGATATCTTGGGCTGTGTGATGTATCAACAGCGTTGCATTTACTCATCACAAGAGGGACTCATTCTCTATTCCATACTCTACTGATGTCTTCATTCCATTCAATGTCGCTGTGTTCATTAAACTGACGATTTACAATGCATAGTAGGCCAGTGCAACGTGTTTCATGAAATATGATTTCAAATGACTCCCCCGTAATTTTCTGGGAAGAGGCAACATTGTCAAGCATTTTGATCCCGCATTCCTCAGTTGTGCACACCACATTGATAATATGCAGCCTACTCTCTTATACTTTTATCCGTTGGCAGGAGTGCAGTTCAGCGGTAACAGCCGAAATATTTGAGTTTTCAGTGATAGCTTTATTTTTTATGAATCCGTGCGTCCGTATTAAGCTACCAGAGTGTACGAAAAAACACGTTAAATTTAATCCGGGTTTATTTTCACACCCTTCGTGTGATTCTCTGCCATAACACGCTAACATTATCTTGACTCGAAAGCTAAGTGTGAGAGGTCCGTCTTCTTGACGGAAGCAAAAATCTCGTCATAATTTTTCTAGACGCAGCCATATTAGATGAAGGAGGGTCTTTCTGTTATGTCCATGTGAGGAAGCCTATGCAGAATAATAACTGACATTTATTCATGGCATTAAATTCTTTAGTAAAATAAAAAGTCACAAATTATATATTAACTTTACCAATTATTATCGGGAAAAAGGCGATGAAATTTGCTACTAAATAGAGCAAATTTTTATTAGTAAATTTCTCCCTATTCGCGTAATAGAATTAAAACTCTCTCTCTCTCTCTCTCTCTCTCTCTCTCTCTCTCTCTCTCTCTCTCTCTCTCTCTCTCTCTCTCTCTCTCTGTGTATGTGGGTATTGTTCGCGAGGGCGAGCACCATAAGTAAAAATGACCTTAGTTATAATAGTGTAAGACATCTTATGGTTTATTTATAATAGTGTAAGACATCTTATGGTTTATTTGGGGTATTTTGCAAAATTCCGATAAGGATACTCTTTATGTCAATGGGTAGAACAAACACAAACACACACACTCCTGTGTATGCGTGTATGTATGTATACATGTGTGTATGTGTGTTTGTTTTTAAGGCTGTGATCATAGAGCAAAATAATTTCGAAAAGTTGCAACCCTAAACGCCGTAATCTCAAGAAGCTAATATCTCCAAAAGTTGAACTCCGGAACGCCAAGGTTCCAAATGCTGGAAAATATTGTCCAGTTTAAAAGTTGAACAAAAGGATTTGCAGAAAACAGTCTGTTTTTTATGTTTCGTTTTAAGCTTCAAAATACTTTTACCGTTAATGTATTCAGAATAATGTTCGAATTTTTTTTACTTCGGGCTTTGTATTATTTAGCAAAAACTTGACTTCACCCACGATTTTGCGTCATATTTTTACCTAAATTAGATTTTTATTTGTTATATTCTGCGATCATAGTCATCAATTACTTATGATGTAATCAAGGAAGTTAAAAAAATACGAAAGTGTACTTGCTAACATACGATGAGATATTTTAACTAAATCCAAACTGGGACTGATTTCACGCTGGTTAATTGACTAGGCCTGTATGAAAAAAAATCCATTGATACCTTGCTGACTCAAATCGTGAATTACTTCGCTGTAACTAAAGCGTATGTGGTGTCTCGCCATCACGGCAGAGAATCACATTGGTTAGCAACCTCGTCTTAAAGTTTGTGCAAAACAGGAACGTCAGTAACCTTTGAAGGTAAATATCCAAAGGGGGAAAGACATGGGGAAATACATATATATATATATATATATATATATATATATATATATATATATATATATATATATATATATATATATATATATATGTGTGTGTGTGTGTGTGTGTGTGTGTGTATGTAGTATGTATGAGTGTTTCAGCATAACTCTGAAATCCATTGAGCAATTTCAACCAAACTTGGGAAAGAATACTGATGGGGTCAGACATCACTAGCACCAAAGGGCACCAAAGGGGGTGGGAAGAACTTCCTGAAATGGGGCTCTCTGCCTGTGGGCTTAGTAATTAAATAAACTCCACGAATTTATCATACCTCATTTCAGTATTCATATGACTTACTATCTGGAATAGAATACTGTGGGGCTAAGATGTCACTGGCACCAAAGGGGGTGGGGGTTGGAAGGGGGTGACGTGTAAAAATGACCGAAAACAACAGATATTACTGCCTAATCCACAGTTTTCGAGGTCACTAAGATGAATAGTGACACCCCCGATGCCCTTGAAGTCCAAGTTCCGCCCCGATAGGAAGCAGGGTGAAAAATAGTGTCAAAAATGACAACTATTGATGTCTAATCCACAGTTTTAGAGGTCGCTGAGATGAATAGTGAAACTCCTGATGCCTTTAAGTCCAAGTTTGGCCCCTATAGGAATGTGGGTGAGAAGGGGTGAAATATAAAATGTCAAAAATGCTGGGCAATGTAGTTGAAGCAACTAGCTTACAAGAAAGAGAGAGAGAGAGAGAGACAGAGAGAGAGAGAGAGAGAGAGAGAGAGAGAGAGAGAGAGAGAGAGAGAGAGAGAGAGAGAGAGGGAGAGAGAAAGTTTATCAGTTGTCATTCAGAGTTTTCTCAGGCAATGCCGGGTTGGCCAGCTAGTGTGTGTGTATGCGTGTGTAATCACACATGCATACATTATATATATATATATATATATATATATATATATATATATATATATATATATATATGTATGTATGTATGTATGTATGTATGTGTGTATGTATGTATATTAACACTCTGGTTGCAATAACAAATGTCTATATTTTCATGAAGTTAATGCAACAACAATGTTTTCGATAACAATATTTTCGACACCTTCAAAACTAATTCAAGCGTCACATTTACAAATGGAGTAGAATTTTCCACCACAGATCCTAGAATCCTGGCCCTTCACAGGTTGTAGTTTGGTTTACTTGTTTGGTAACCGTGACATTAAATGTATATTGTATGAATTTTGCTTACTTTTTCGCTGCGGAGTAATGGATGGGAATCTGATAAAGTCACCGAAGTACTGGGTGGGGAGTGCTGCATTAGCCCTCGGGCATCGGTAGATGCCGTGTAATACCCAAGGACAAGTGTCGGGGAATCTGAGCCTTACCTGTTCCATGCCAATAAAAGGTTTGGATGTATTTTTTTAATTAGAAAAAAAAGCTCGGAAAAAACCCGCCTTTGAAAAAAAAAATACGTGGAAGTAGACGAGTATCAGCGGGCAAAAGAGACATTTGGACTCATTTTTTTCATACTTCCGCGTTCGTCTTATCTAATCAGTTTTAAGATTTTAAAACATTTATGCAGAAAGACGTTATCCACCAGCTTAATGACCAACTGCACTTAACTCATGAGACAACGATTGCCTTCCTTGCAGCCTCTTCCTGGTACACTTCTTTCTCATATCGCTAATTACTTTGTTCTTCCTTCTCTTTATTCCCCTAGCTGCGTCCATGTTTCCTTCTTTTCAGAAAAGCTATTCACGTTTATTCAGTAAATAAGTTTTAAACGGTTCATTTCCATAAACGGTCTCGTCCAGAACTATCAGAGTCTTCCTAACAAAGCTCCATTAGTTCTGTAGTTTCTACTTTTGAAATCGTACGGTATGTGTTCTGTTCAGAATTATTTGTTTGTTTCTAGCAGCTCACGCTCGAGGAAAGGTTCTCTCCAGGGGTAATTTGACCTGAGGAATGTCGTGTTGATTTTATATTTGACAAAAGTGGCACCCCTATCGGTTGAATTTGGAATTACTGCGGTTTTTTTGTTTGTTTTTTCTTGGTTGTTATAAGTCTATATGCGACAGCCTTTGAGAGGAAATAAATATCATTAATAAGTCATTTGCTCAGTGAAAAGGCATGGTGGATTCAGATGACTGTGTATTATTGTTCCTTACCTACATGAATTCATCTATACTCGTAACATATTTTGAAAGAGAAGAGAGTATCATAAGAAGTTTTCTTCTTCAAGTCAGAATGCAAATTCGTTAAGATCTGGAATTCGTTCGAGAGGTGCAAGAGGGACATGACTAGACTTTGTCACTCCGATTTCACATAAGTTATCAAAACAGAAGGAATTCGAATGAAGCCTTGAAGAATGTAAAGCCTTGGCTTGATACAATTCTGTACCTTATAAAGAATGTTCTCAGAAACGCTCATTTTATACTTATGTATGAGATTGTAAGTATACATTGAAAAAGACGGCCCGTATACAGTAAGTTATTCAGGTGAGACTAATAATATTATATATGGGGCATTTTCATGGCTGTAGGTAATCACTTGAAAATGTTTCCCTTGATAACCAGAAACTTCTCATAAACTTATATAAAAATTTTTACAGGTCTTACCTTTTCAATTTTTATCCAAGTAAAATTTCCTTTCTTTATAGAAAAACTATTGAATAAACGTAAAGGAATCCTTCACAACATTCCCTCTGTGGCATGTTTTTCTCAGTCGCCTCAATGCATCGCCTTACATTTTCCTCAAGCGAAGAAAAGGAAATGCCATACTGGGTTGATTCCCTCCGGCCTCTTGGCTTCCCTTAGCATGGCTTTGTAATTTATTTTCCTGTATTTGCGTGTCGTGTGAATTCGGATAAGTAATTACTTTGCATTTTAATTTTTTTTTCGTATTTCATGAAGTTTCCGTTTATTTATTTAGCTGCCACTTTTTATCTTCATTTTTTCCACCGTAATTTGTTTTGCTTTATATAATAAGCTTTTGTCATGTGAATTTGGTGATGAGATGCTTTTCCTTATTTCTTCTTATCCGGAGCTTTTAGTTTACTTACTTGTGTTTATTCTTGTTTTTTTTCTGACCTATATTGATAGTTTAAATGTGTAAGAGTTAGTCAGTGAACTATGAAAATGTTTGTATATGAATAATTTTAAATGAAAAGTATAATCATCATCACGATAATGAAGTATACATGTAAAGCCAGTTGGTGAAAATAATACTTTTTTTGGAAAAAAAAGGTAATTTCTAAAGCTGGCAGATAATTAGTTGTGGTATAAAAATCTTGAAGATATTTGCTTACATGTAAATAGACTAAATTTTGTGAGGTAATTTCCGTGGCGGCGGCGAAGCTAGACATTAGTCATATATGTATATAGACATATATCTATATCTATATGTACTTATATATCTATCTATATGATATATATATATATATATATATATATATATATATATATATATATATATATATATATATATATATATATATATATATATATAACATTCACATACACATTATATATATAAATTTTACCACACATCAGCGGTATCCATGACGGCTGCGAAGATGGACGCGTATATTCACACAATATATGTATATATATATATATGCATATATATATATATATATATATATATATATATATATATATATATATATATATATATATATATATATATATATATATATATATATATATACATACTGTATATAAAATGTCACATAAACTGTCACATTTTTATATTCACAAACATTAAGCTGTAAATGTTTAATAACCTGTTCGCTAAACCTCGGGAATAATACCGAAGGGAAATTATATGTGATAAGCAGTTCGTCCTCAGGGAGGCTTGAGCTTCCAACATTGGGAACCGACTACAACTGTGTTGGAAAATCCCTAACAATGTTCTTCCCGAAGTTGGGTAAACTATAGATATTAAACGAAATTTGTACCTTAATGTTTGTGAATATGAAAAATGTCGTCCCTGTGTATGTGACAAAAATACATAAGTAGCTGCATGCCACAGACGGACCAATCGGCTATCATGGTGGAAGTGGATTAATATCGATTTTAAGTACAAGAAAAAATGCGCCGAAGCTTGTTCGCTTTCTCTACAGCGTATAATACTGTATGAAACTCTCAGCCACGGCCCGATGGTGGCCTGTGTTGTTGGCACCTATATCGGTGCCAGACGCACTGTCATGGCTAAATTTAACCTTAAATAAAATAAAAACTGCTGAGGCTAGAGGGCTGCAATTTGGTATGTTTGATGATTGGAGGGTGGATGATCAACATACCAATTTGCAGCCCTCTAGCCTCAGTAGTTTTTAAGATCTGAGGGCGGACAGAAAAAGTGAGGACAGACAGACAAACAGCCATCTCAATCGTGTTCTTATACAGAAAACGAAAAACCTGAATTCGAACAGCATATGTAAAGCTGAGTCGGGGTCAGTTTATACCCCTCTTGGCAGCTTAATCGTATCTTCCCACTGTTGAGAATTCGATTCTCCTTAGTGGCGATTTGCTAATCAGTTCCATTTATCCATTGGTGTTATTCCCGAGGTTGAGTGAATTGGGTAGTAAGCGACATTTATACAGATATATACTGTATACTGTATATATTATATATATATATATATATATATATATATATATATATATATATATATATATATATATATATATATATATATATATATATATATATATATATATATATATATATATATGATAAATGACTGCTATGTTTATTTTTTCTCTGAAGCACCCTCTTTCAGGAAGAGAGCTCAATGTGGAAAAAGCACAATATATATATATATATATATATATATATATATATATATATATATATATATATATATATATATATATATATATATATATATATATATATATATATATGTATATATATATGTATATATATATATATATATATATATATATATATATATATATATATATATATATATATATATATATATATATATATATATAGAGTGATTGATTGTCTAGGTAGAATTAAATGCCATTTATTATTATTTTTAGCCTAAAATGTAGTAAACATTCATATGAAAGAAAAAGAAAGTACGCTTCAACAACACGGTGCAATAACTAACAGACAAAACATATTTGATGCCTAAACAGCGATGTGGTTCATAACAGACTTAAAGCTCCACAGCTATTGTGGGTAGTGTTTCTTCCTGTCTGACCCTCCTCGAGTACCAAAGTTACATTAGAGTCAATTCCACTTCTACTGGATAATCTGACATCGTGGCACCACAACAAAATGTAGTTGCTGACTCTGTTGAGTAGGTTGGGTAGCACTCACTTTCGCTTGGGGTGAAGGCTCCACAGGCAAACACAGAAATTCCTAGTAGTAATACTTTATGGATGCCTTGCAACAGTAAAAGTCATAGCTGCTATTGTTGTAGAAAGGTAACCATCACCTCAATCAGTTTTGTGCAAAATATTGAAGACGTCTGTTCAGATCCAGACAGCAGCAGTATTCAGTAGTGGCATTACAAAAGACCTGAAGCTTGCATTATTCATAACACCGTTTCTATAGTTATACATTCGAAAGCCAAGCGAATAATACTTACCTAATAGAATTTAAAATCATGTTTTTGTAATTTCAGTGAAAGAGCGGAAACGTGCAATCGTAAGTGTAGAACACAAAGCTTAGTTATCCATGCAAATCAAATCATGAAAATGGACCATGGTACGAGATCGACTAACTTAGTGTCACGAAAGTTCAGCCCTATGCACATTCCTCAGAATCACTTGCTAACACTCTCTAGAGTCTCGACTGTTTCAAGGCCAGAGTAATTCCTTCTTTCATCGTGTGCAATAACGGAAAAGTTCAGTTGAACTCCAGATTTTGGCTGTTTCTAAGCTATCAAAAAGTGCCCTTTACATTCCATTATTATTATTATTATTATTATTATTATTATTATTATTATTATTATTAGAATGAATGACGATGTGGACGAAGAGGGTATTGATTCTTATGTGTTAGGTTAAGCTGGGCTTGTGCCAGCCCGGGTCCTTGTCCCTAGAGTAGACCATAAGATAAGATAAGCATGTGAAAGTGAGAAGAGGACGTCGCCAAGCTGCCTAGGAGTCATAGCGAAATCCTGACCATTTAAGAGTGTTTGAGCTTATATGACGAGAGGGAAATATTGAACTGGACGAGCAAGGTCTGTTCTTTAGTCCTTGCTTTTAAATTACAGTCCTAAGTAAGGATTATTCAGTGAACGTTAAGATTCTTTTTTTTGAAATTATATATATATATATATATATATATATATATATATATATATATATATATATATATATATATATATATATATATGTATATGTATTTATTATATATATATATATATATATGTATATTTGCATAATATATATACATATGTTATCGTTGTATTTCTATCTATCTATCTATCTATATATATTCATACAACACACATACATACATATATATATATATATATATATATATATATATATATATATATATATATATATATGTATATGTATATATATATTATATATTCTCTCTCTCTCTCTCTCTATCTCTCTCTCTCTCTCTCTCTCTCTCTCTCTCTCTCTCTCTCTCTCTGTATATATATATATATATATATATATATATATATATATATATATATATATATATATATATATATATATATATATATATATATATATGTATATATATATATATATATATATATATATATAAATATACATAAATATACCGTATGTATATATCTGTGTGTATAGATACAGATAGACAGATAGATAAAAGTACAACGATGATATTTGTATATATATAATGCATATTATGTACGCTGTATACATACATTTATATATACATATATATATATATATATATATGTATATATGTATGTGTATATATATAATGTATGTATATACATATACACATATAATTAGTTAGTGTGTGTGTGTGTGCAATCATTTCACGCCTGTATACCAACCTTAAGGTTATCTTCTGTAGTCATCAGGATTTACAAGAGGCTCATGAAAAACATTTGAGCTCACATAATCTTCTTTAATTTCCTTTTTTTTCCTATTGTCAATTTTCCCAGAACAAAATGACTCGCCTGATTACGCAGTGTGCATTGTCCTTTGTGCCGAGGAGTGCATATTTCTGTGCAGGAACTTTGAGAACAAAGAAGAAAACTGGAAGCAGACGGTCTTCGGTAACCTTTTCTTTCCTCCTGGAAATTTATTATTTCTCTCCTCCTAGATTTTTTCCCCCGGGAATGTCAAGCCACCCTCAGATTTCTTTTTCTATTGAATGTATCTTTAATGCAGTTCATGCGTAATTTTTGCTTCTATTTGGACCGCCGCCTTTTAATATATACTTTTTTAAAATTAAATAATCGAAATCAGATAGTAATTTCCTTCCCCGACAAACAAAGTTTTTATTTTTACTGAGGATGGGGATAAACATATGCAAAATATATTACAATTTACCATCGCAAATTTTTTTTCCTTTCTTTAATCTACTCAAGATTTTGCCATTAACTAAAACATTTTTTTATATCCCGACTATTCTTACTGTATATTCTGAAGTAGTCAGTGAACATTTGCGTTGCCTCTCTCCGTCTGCTATTCTTTACACCAAGATGAATGCTATTTTAATAGTAATAAACATTATTATTTTCCTTCAGTATTATGCAACTTTTGAGTTGCCAACAACATTTTGTTATTCTTCCACGCGTGTATTTACTTTGAAAGTTCCGTATTAAAATTCCGACTGCCATTGTACTTGTCAGGAGTTCTTCCCCCGTGAAACTATTGTTATTAGGGCAAGAACCCCTGTTGGCATAAGGCAGCCAATACCCAACAGCAGAGAGCTGCCGTGATCCATACAAACTACATACACACTAGAAATAGTGTCATGTCCAAGGACTCTTATGCATACACAAGCGACCTAAGTGAGACCTAAATAACAAAAAACCAATAACCTTTTGTTAATTTTTTTAACAAGAATTAATAAAGGCATGAAAAGATGGCTCGTAATGTTATATAAATTCGTGAGTGATTATCAGGGAATTACCAGGCATTTTCAGGGTAACTCAGTTTCCCTTGCTGCATCAAAATTCGGTACTATTTAAGTGAATGTGTACAGCTTTATGCTGAGTTTGTTGGATTGTTTTCCGCCACTAGTGATATTTTTGGCTCTGTCTTTTGTTTATTTGCTCTTTGATTTGATAGATGATTTAGAATGATCCGTTGTGGGTGGTTCGTGTGAAGAGAAAGCAATCATGACGATGATATTGAGAATTCATTTTATATGAGATATGATATTATGTGTAATTAGATATTAAGTGGAAGGTTATAATCTTCTTGCTCTTTATTATATGGAAATCCTTTTAATGTAGGAATACGCCACAATACTGTGAAACGTAATGTTGTCTTTGCTATAATTCTGGTGCGTGTGAGGACATCTCCCTAAGCAATCAAGTGAAGATGAAGATGGTAATAGTAGAATTAAACTCTAATCAGAGGGCACTTTCAGAACCTATAAGCACCTATATTTTGGCTTTTGGAACCCATCCTGAGGGTACAATCACGGCATTGCATTTCAGTTGTAATGGGACGAGGACCATGTTTGCGTTGGACATATTCAGCCCTTGGTTTTCATGTTGATCGTTTGCAATAATCTGTAATCTGCTTATGTGTTTTCCTTCAGTATCAGGTATCATTATTTGGAACTCTTGATTGCCTTCGAACAGAGGGACGCGCAGTTATTGCAGTTAGGAGGCGCAGTTATTACAGCTATTACCGGACGGAATGTGGAATTGTCCGCCTGCGAGTTTGCATGTGATTATTGGTAGGGTGCACGCGGAAAAGACCAAACGTTCTTCATTTGAATTATTCCTGAAAAAATTAAAGCTTTGAGTCATTGACGTTGTGTAGTGAACTGCAGACTTTAAGATATTTTCTTAATTATGCAGTACATTTTTGCTCTGCTGTTTCGGGTATCCTGTTACTTTTCAAAATCTTAACTGAAGAATTGTTTATATGATTTTTCTGAAGAATTTTTTTTAACGATTTTTAAAACGAGGGAATGATAGTCACTTTCTGATCGTATAGGTAATTACGGTAATTTATATAGATATGTAGCTCACAAATTAACTTTTTTGTACGAAGTTTGACAGCTTGAAAGGTAATCTGATTTGAATCAAGTTCAGCAGCCCCATGCGCTACCCCAGCATCAGTAAAGCTTGAATGAATTTTCTTCTCATCCTGTTCGTCATTGGATAGATTTTTATACTCAAATCAGGATTTTGACGACATCAGCGAGACTTATTTTTAGATGATATTTAATATCGTTTGTAATTTTCCAAGAGCAAAGTAATTTCAGAAAAATTTAAGTATATTTATACTCAGATACTTGATATATATATACACACGCACATATATATACACATATATATATATATATATATATATATATATATATATATATATATATATATATATATATATATATATATATATATATATATATATATATATATATATAAACTGTATCATAAACTTACACAATTGTTCTGTGCATTAATACAATTGCTAACAGGCCCTCATTCAAACAGGATGGTATCTAGCGGAGATATTTATTCAGGAAAAAGTACAAGCTATCTAGGACTAACAGTCCTCATTTTCAAGTATCCGTAGAATGACCGGACACGTAGTCAAGCTGTATTTAAAAGTGTGTTGGGGAGTGGATTAAAGCCTTTGTTTTTCCAGCTGCGTGTGCTGGCTTCTTTATTATCCTTTGATAATGATCATCCTCCACCTGTGTGGCCCCGTCCTCGTGACCTTGGCCTTTCTCTGCCTACTGCTGCTTCTAGGTGTGCTTGTCTGCGTGGTCTCTTGTGTTTTTGCGTTTCTATTATAGAGTAGGCTATACGATTTTTCTTGATAGGCTGTCTTTAAATCCATTTCCAGTATTGCCTGCCATTACATTGTTTGTGCATGTTATGAAGGTATTCTGTACAATCAGTCTGGCAGTTTTCTTAGTGTTCCTGTACAAAAAAAAAAAAAAATTCATAATTATTCTCCCATTCTATTTTGTGGTCTTTTCCCAACAGTGCTTGGCAACTGCCAGCGTCTGATTATAGTGCCTTATGTTTTGTTTGTTTTCCTCGTTCTGTGCAAGATTTGCTGCTTTCGCCGGAGTAGCGCTCTTCACAGTCTAGACACGCTGCCATGTACACCCCCTCCTTACCTCCTCCCGCTCTACTGACTTTTTGTTTCTAACTATTTTATTCCTAATGGTGTTTTTGTAACTGCAGAGCCTCTATGGCTCAGTCGGTTACAGCAGCAGCTTCGGATTTCGTAGAGGTCTGTGGCGCGGGTTCAAATCCGCAGCCGACTGATCAAGAGAGGCAGACACTTTGCTATCCGTGTAGACATCCCGGGATTATATATGTAATCAACGAATAGGTTTGCTTAAAAAGCAAATGGGTGTTACAGACTAAATACACACACAAAACAAAGCCACTACAACACCTTCTAAAAACATAAACATCTCACACGTCTCGAACTCTCGCCATACCCGCGCAATAACTTCTTGCTGCTGGGAAGAAAGGGGCGTTGGGTCGGGTATGATACATGAAACATACGCTACCGGGGAAGAAAGGGGCGTTGGGTCGGGTATGATACATGAAACATACGCTACCGGGGTCTAAAGCGATGTCAGGCAGGGCAGCCGATCGAGACCACAGGTCTACCCCAAAGCCAAATCCAAAAAGTCCTTCAAAAGAAGGCATCGTGCTTACCCCATACAAAAATGGGAAAAAAGCACGTTAAAAGAAGAAGAAGAAGAAGAAGAGGTGTTTTTGTAACTGCCTATCAATTTGAAATTATCTACAGTAGCTTCCTGTTGATGGGTCAGTGTTGTTGTCTGGTACACAGAAAAGAAGACACACCAACTCATACATACATAAGTTCTCCAGTCATAGGAAATTAAAATGACACAGGGTTGGCCAAGGGCTGAAAATTGCAGCCCTGAATGATTTCTAAACTGAAAACCTGAGGGAGAGTTTTAGGAGATTAGGATACCCTAATTACTGGTGGGTACGGGCACATGTTACGGCAAGAAAAACTATTTTGGGGAGAGGGAATGGATAGAAAAGGAACATTTGAAAGGGAAGAAAATAATTACAGTCCAGGATGACAACACTATTACGCCCGTCAACAGGAAACTAGATAATTTCAAACTGATAGGCAGTTACAAAAACACCATTAGTGGTAAAATAGTTAGAAACAAAAAGTCTTTAGAGGGGGAAGGGGTAAGATGGGGGGGGGGTGGTATAGAGGGCAGCGCGTCGAGACTGTGAAGAGCGTTATTTCAGTGTAAGTGGCAAATCTTACAAAGAACGAGGAAAACAACATAAACAAAACACAAGACACTACAGTATAATCAGACGTTGACAGTTGCCAAGCACTGTAGGGAAAAAGACTACAAAATAGACTGGCAGAATATGAATTTTTTTGTACAGGAACACTAACAAAACTGCCAGACTGATTGAAGAGAATGCCTTCATAACAAGCGCAAACAATGTAACGGCTGGCAATACCGGAAACGGATTTGAAGACAGCCGATCAAGAAAAATCGTATACACTATAATACAAAAGAAACGTGCATGTGTGTGTGCGCGTGTACGCGCGCACACCGATTTATGCAAATGTGTTTCTAATCCTTTACGTAGTGTACGTGCATTCTATACAGATATTTAAGACAAACCAAACATGTCTTTTCCTCAAAGAGAGAGAGAGAGAGAGAGAGAGAGAGAGAGAGAGAGAGAGAGAGAGAGAGAGAGAGAGAGAAAATGGTATTCACAGAACATCAGCCAATCGAAAAGCTGCTCTAAATGCGCAAGATGTTCCATTCACTTTTCAGCAGGGAGGAAAAAGGCGAGGGAGGCTCGCACGTCGAAAAAGAGACATTTTTGAGGAGAGATTTACAAACGGAAATCCGGATTTGTGACGCGTATTGGAGGCCGTTCTGGAAAGGGAGAGGAAATCCATCCACGGGCCTTTTATAACGGTATTCTTATCAAATAGGAATTTCCTTTAGTATCTGCCATAATGTCGTTCAGCAGTTTTTGATGCCGTCTTTAAATAAATTTCGCATATATATATATATATATATATATATATATATATATATATATATATATATATATATATATATATATATATATATATATATATAAAACATACATATACATAAGTATACCTTAGTTTAACCAGACCACTGAGCTGATTAACAGCTCTCCTAGGGCTGGCCCAAAGGATTAGACTTATTTTACGTGGCTAAGAACTAATTGGTTACCTAGCAACGGGACCTACAGCTTATTGTGGAATCCGAACCACATTATACCGAGAAATGGATTTCTATCACCAGAAATAAATTCCTCTAATTCTTCACTGGCCGGCCGGAGAAACGAAGGCAGGCCCAGCAAAGTGCTAGCCGAGAACGATATCGACCTGTCCAACGAGGAACAAATACATACATATATATATATATATATATATATATATATATATATATATATATATATATATATATATATGTGTGTGTGTGTGTGTGTGTGTGTGTGTGATATATGTGTATGTGTATATATATATAGATATAAAATATATATATATATATATATATATATATATATATATATATATATATATATATATATATATATATATATATATATAAATGTGAGTGTGTGTGTGTGTGTGTGTCACTTTTCAGATAGCAAAGGTAAACAAATAAGCCTTAATAAATTTTCATATATATATATATATATATATATATATATATATATATATATTTTATATAGTATATATATATATATATATATATATATATATATATATATATATATATATATATATATATATATATATATACATATACTGTATACTGTATAATATCAGATGACGAAAAGTAAGCAAATACTACAAGGCTAATAAATTCAGAATGGCTAATTTTTTAGCAAGATTGGAAATCAGATGAGAAGTAAGCAAGACATCGAGAGACCGGACTTCCATCCTAAAGAGGGGAAACAAATTCTTTGCGCCTCTGTTGGAGTAAGCTGCCAATTATGTCTAGTGGTTAGTCGACTGTGGTGATTTGAACTGAGGTACTAATAATAATTATATTATTATTCCACGGTCATTGTAGAAATCTTTTATTATTTCTGATTCCAGAACTTTGACCCTTTAAAAGATGTATCGAAAATGGAAGGTTGAATTATTATTATTATTATTATTATTATTATTATTATTATTATTATTATTATTATTATTATTATTTATTATTCGGTATGAAATATAAAAGAAACTTTAGTATACTAGAGTTTTAGTGCTTAGTTTCTCGTCTTTGAAGATGGAAAAGATAATATAGGGAAGACTTTGGGGAATCATTAATGCTTCACTAATTTGACGTCTTGTCTACATTATTTTACTCTTATTATTATCACGTTTATTAGTCAGTTATCAAACCCAGTGAGTACACGTACAAGATTCAATGTCGAGAGGTTTTAGAATTTATGCTGCTTGGCAAAGAATGCTGTCTACGGTGTTTAAAACAATACTAAATAGAGATGTTAATTACTTGAAGTTCTTACCCTCGTCTGTCGATAAAAAAAATTAACTTACAATTTTGACATATGAGGCTGCGTTTTTTAACAAAATAACCGACGCTGTTGAATAATGAGGTTACTGGTTGACTGCCATAAAAATAAAATATAAAACAAACTATTAATGCCAAGACGAGGAAGATGGTTGAACGTTCTGTCCTGTAGTATCGTTGAGCCAGTACCCACGCCGAGCTCATGTGACGTCACTGTCTGGCCGACCTGTCTTAATGGGCCTGTACTAACTTAACATTGATTTTACTTGGCTAATCCGTTCATTTGGTGGGTTAGCTACTGCCCCTTCTAGACTCAATGAAATTAATCTAGAATTGTTCTCAAAAGGTGGGCAAATAAATCAGTTTAGGTAGCATTCATTAATTATAGACAATAGACTATAGAATTGATGTAATAAGTGAGACTAATGTTTTAAAATAAAATAAAAAAGACTTCGGCCTATAGCGGAAGCTCTACTAAAAATTATCTATACAAAAATTGAAATAGTTTTGTATGTCAAATCTATCATAATTACGTTAAACCACACCAGCCTAGAATAATACCTCTAGCAATTAAGTTATGAATGAGGATAACGTATTATTTATCATTTAGCAGAACTTAAACACAGATTCAAAGAAAGACAGATATTCCCAAAAGCCGAGAAGTTTTACATCTTTGACAAGCGCAAAGCCCACCGAACCACAAGAACAGAAATGGCTGACAAGTACTGATAACACCAGCATGGCCAGGGCATCCCGTCTCAGGTCCATTTGCCGGTGATTTAGTCCGACGAATCCTCCGCTTCTGGTAGTAATATGGGACGGAGACCCCATCTGGGAACGTAAGGTAATCCCGTAGCAAAATGGAGGGAATTTCGTTTCTTCATTTGTCACATCTTACAGGGTCATGCACCGTTGAATCTCTCTACGGCCTACTGTATATTGTTGTTTCAGTATGGGTGTAACTTGTTGGTTTGATGGCTTACGTTTATTCATTTTATAGCGATTTTAGTTTGCGGAAGCATACATCTAAAGTTTATCGCTAGTTAGTATTGTCTCAAAAAAATAAAAATTTGAAATATAATGATATTAAGTCAAACCTTCGAGGGTAACTCCGTAAATTTACCTATGAACACAATAAGACGGAAAGCTTCCCTTTCTTGATATGTTGGTCATTCAAGAAGCACATACACTTCCGCACTCGTCACAAGCCTACGAACGAGCGCTCGTGTTTCATCTGGAAAAGTGAATGTCCTGGAAGGTACTTGAACAGTTCCACTGATGTGTAAATGCAAAGGACTCTGTCCTACTGCACAACTTGGTAGGTCACACAAAATACTCGATAGGGTTTTGCAAATCCTTGTCAATAAAGGCATAAACCCCTAACCGATAATTTAGCAACGTCAGCTCACCGGAGACGATTATTCTCTTTTGCTAATGCATTTGTGCTGTTTAATTATAAATAAGAGGGGCATCCAAAAGAAGCATGATGAAAAGAAATCCCCACACCAACGTAGACGAATGATATAATGTTATTTTTCTTGATTACTTAAATGTAAAATTGAACTTTGGTTGTACGTGCATTGAACTATGACTAAAGACAAAATTGTTTCTACTTTTGTTTAAGTTTTCCCGTATCACTTATGTACTGATTCATTCTATTGTGCGCGCACTTTCAAAATGTTTTGTTTCCGTTTTTGAATATTCTACATGGCTTCAAGGTACTGATACAACACAAAGGCTCTCAGGCTGGTGGTTTCTGACTTCAGCCGCCTCAAACCATTTCCGGTTTATTTATATTTCATTCACGATTCCCACATCTATTCGGAACACCAAAGGAAAATTCCCGTCGGAATTTGACGCTTCGAGGGCTTTTCATGCTTGAGCTCACGTAGATTACTTTGTCGGATGTAGACATTTGCTTGGTCTTTGGACTTTGTTTCGTTCTGTAATTATAGGTTCGTTGTACTGTAGTGTTAACAGTAGCCACTTGTATGTCACTAGACAGTTTTTATTTTGTTTTTTCCATTTTCTTGCAATTCATTGTTCAACTTCTTATCTATTACTAAAGCGTTTTTATACGTGTCTCTGTTATTATTCTTCAGAAATTTTTGTTTATGAAGTAGCATTTTATTTCTGTTAAGGTGCATATATGCTGTCTTTTTTTTAATGTATTAGCACTTGGATTTTTTTTACACTTATTTTCAGTTTACTGTAGAGCCTTATCCTGTTGAGAGATTTTAGTATAGGAACATAAAAGTACTGTACATAAACATGCACACACACACACACATATATATATATACATATATATTATTTATATTTATATATGTATGTATATGTGCGCGCGCGAGTTTCTGTATATAGAAATATCTAAGTAGACATATATAAAGGCATGCAATAAGGGAACTTGGTGAGCTATAGAGCTATATAGGGTACATATCCTACCTCCATCAAACATTTGGTAAAAACAAATACCAATATATGTGGTGGAAAAATCACCAACGAAGGTCTCATATTTCGCGGCCGTGTTCCTCGGACTCTGCACCAATTTCTTTCATTTTCAGTTTCCCTGATAATCCTAAGAGAACCGGCCTTATTGATGGAGGAACAGAAATAGTAAGAGAGACTTGATCCAAAATTGCAGTGAAAACGTCTGAGTAGTCGAAGGGTTGTTTAGCGTAGAACTGAGGGTGTTAATGGAGCATTGTACTGTCGCCAAGCATTATGGATTTGAAAAATGTTTTGTGAAAGTATTGTTTTATCTCAGTATTGGAGAAGGAATAAAAAAGGAGATAATGACTAGATTCACTAGTAAAAAGGAAAACCATCAGTTACCGAACATTGGGTAGCTGTAGAATGGACTGGACCAAGAACACGCCTCGAATATGTAAAATGAAAATGGGATATAGTTTTTTTTGTAATTTAGCTGAGCTTGCAGTCCCATCAGTCTCAGTCATTCATATTTCCTTGGAACACTTCAAAGTAACCATGAAACAGTACTTTATGAAACTCCATTATTGAAAGGTAATCCATTGTTTTAAAGCCATTTTTACTGGCGGACTTACCGAGATGGACTTAACTACCCGAAAAATGACCAATCGGCAAGAAGATTGAGTCAGTGAATTTCACTCCTTAAATGGAGAGGACATGTCCCCCGAAATCGGGTAGACTGAATTTAATATGAAATACCGAAGAGGGTCGAGTTCCGAGTTCTGAAAGTGAATGGCACGGAAGAGCGATGAAACCTGACCTGTACAACGAGAAGTAGGTTTGCTATCAGTGGTGAGAGCCAAAGTCAGCCCCATACTACCGAATGGCGTTGGTCAGATGACTAGGAGAGAGACATGTACAAACCCGAGGGATTGTGAAGCAGCGTGGTATGCCCCTCTCTCGTCCGCTACTGAATCCTAGTTAAGCCTGATAGCCAGTATCCATTTTAGCTACACCGCGCCAAAATCATCCAAGTATTGCCTGTAAAATATATAGATACAGGTGACCTTTCGAGGAAGTTGAAGTTATTTTTTAAGTTGGAAGTCGTAGCCTGATAATTAGACAAAACCTTTTGATTCCAATTTATAGAGAAGGATACTGAGTGAAAACCATTCCCAGATAAGAGAGCAATACTCCTTGGAAAGACGAGTGAGTGAGCAGAAATCTGAAAGGATTACATAGAGAAGTACAAGCGATGCCTAAGGAGCACATCCAGCGTCTCAGGAGGAGCTGAGACAGGCCAATAATGTGCTCTTTCCAAGACACATTTGGGTGAAGTACTCCACATTTCTTTTAGCTATAAATTGATTTGCATTTATGATTTAATTCAAGGTAACCTGAAAGCAAAAAAAAAAAAAGTACAATTCCTGATCATTAAATAGTATGGGTTTCACCACAACAAGTGTAATGAAAACAGAGTAAATTGTCCGAACAAACCGTTTTCCGAAGATAACGGAATAAGTTGAATTAAAACCTATGGATACCTGGAAGTGAGGTTGCAAAACTGAGGAAACCAGTTTTGCAATTCGCACACTAACATGCCCTGTGCCCCAGCTACCTCTCCACTTAAATGAATCCTGGGGGAGCAAGTGGCTTTGATGTCTCAGCAGGTAGATAAATAATCTCATCAATCAATTGTACCATATTTTGAAGGAGGGGCCAAATTGTGGCAAGATAACGTCGGTCGTTTCCGTGTGCTTGACTGAGGAGTTTTGAATCTGGATTCAATTTTTACTCGAACTTAAGCTCGTAATCTGTTTCAGTATTTTTGCTTCATCCCCCCTCCCCCACCGAGAGACCCTAGTCGTAAGTTCTTTATAGAAATCTGTTATGCACTAAACTAAACAACAAAGCACAGCGCCAGCATGTGAGAGTTCATCATCGCCCTCGGTATCTCACGTTGCTCGGGAAACAAATCTTATTTTACTTTCCGGAAATATGAGAAAATCTTCCATGAAAGAAGTTTGGAATGATTGAGGGTGCAAGGATTGAAAGGTTATTGGGGAAGTTTCTCTCGTCCTAGCTTATGCGAGAACGGTAGTGCCTTCCTCATAACGTTTCTTTTTCTAAAATGTGGAATATTTTTGCGTTTCTGATTTGCTTCTACGAAAACCTCTTACTAAGCAGGTAACGGAAAGATGGCGTTTATTTTTTTTATTAGTTGTATGTGTTTGTATCAAATAGTGAAATAGTGAATGATAGATTTTTATTTCCATTTCGTAGTCCCATTTCTTCGTCAGTTTTGAAACAGACATGATAATTATATTTATTTTTGATTTTTGTCTTATAGTCCGATTGTTGTTTTGGTTAAATAAGAGATGTTTCGCGTTATTTTTATCATATAGTTCATTTCTTGTTTTGATTAAAAATATGATATATTTATTTTCCTGTTCAGCATATACTTCGGTTATAGTCTTGACAAATTTTTTCCTTGTGGCTTGTATATTTATTAATTTTTTTCATTTAAAAAGCATCTATAATTATATGATGTATTTGGTTTCATTTTTATCTTAATAGTTCTATGTTTGTTTTGATTAAGTTTTTATTTATATATTAGATCGCACCGGGTTTCCTCCGAATCTTTGCTTACATTCTGCTACCTTCCTTGCTTCATCTATTTTTTGGTCCATCTTATCTCTCATCTTACGACCTTCCATAATATTTATTGCCATATACCTGTACAAATATACTGCTTCCATTGTCCCACTTACCCTCATGACCATCCTGTTGTTCAAATCTACTTTCAAATCCCTAATCCCACAGAAACTTTCAGACTCTCTCGCTAGTGTCTCTAGTTTCTCCTCACTCTCCGATCAGTATTGAATCATCTGCAACAGTCATTCATTCACGACCCTTCTTCCTATCCTGCAACTTTACACCTGCATTAACAGCCACGGAAGAATAACCCGCACTTTCTTAGGCCCCATTTTTACATCAAACTAGACACTCCCATCTAGAGGCTGTAACTCGTAACTTCCATAAAAACCTATACCATAATTCCTTTTAATCCTCCATGTTCCTCCCTATCATTTCTGTCGTTAACTTTCACTATGTCCTTAACGTTACAGATAGCATTTCCCTTACTTTTAAACTTCTCAAGTAACTGCTGCGCAACAGCACTTGGGAAACTCATCCTCTTCCTTGTCTGAACTCTCACTGGTCTTTCATGTACTCATCTTGTATGTGTCTTATGTTGTTAATCGAAGTTCTGTTATATACCTTATCGGCGCATCTATAACTCTTATACAAAGAACGATGATTCATTTATCTCATTCCGCCCAGCCTTTTCTCATCGATCTAAGTATATATATATATATATATATATATATATATATATATATATATATATATATATATATATATATATATATATATATATATATATATATATATATATATATATATATATATATATATATATATATATATATATATATATATATATATATATATACATATATATATATATACATATACATATACATATACATAAAGGGTACATATACATAGAATCTACAATGCTATGCAGTATAGGTTAGGAGTTCAATACCATTAACTTTAAAGTAAATTATAATGACTTTCTTTTCAAGGAATCGAAATTCCACTCATAATAAAACCCGCCAGTTATCAGTTTTCGTCAGAATTAATTGATTTCTATTATGTTGGATTTTATCTTAATCATATAACTTTGTACTAATTCGAGTGACAACTTGGCACAGAGCTTTGTCACATATTCATTGAGTAATATTAATTTTCAAACGAGTGGATATTAGAGGTATAACGTTTTTCTACCACTACTTGATCTCCATTCAGATGCAGATCAGTCCACGACAGCAGAAGGGTGATCAGTTGACGGCCTTTTGCCATATGTCTGGAGGCTTCGTTGTCGGGAATACGGATTGTAGCTCTTGCATTTAAATCAGTATCACTGAGCTATCATTTGGTGACACTTGGCAATGCTGTTGTCAATGAAACTCAGTAAATTGGGGATTTTAGGGACGTAAACATTACCAAAATGTAAATGCTTGATCACAATGTTCACGTTTTATAATGTTATGTGATAATTTTGTGTGTGTGTTCTATATTACTAATGAAGATATTGTACTAAACTTTCAGCTAATATTTTTTTTGGATATATATATTGCCAGAATGTAAATGCCTTATGATCACAGCGTTTACGATAAATTGCGCTTGTGTTTGTTCATACGGGGAAATGTGGAGTTGTCGCCTGAATCAGCAGCGTCAGTGGGAAGGAGAGCAGTGGAAAGGGAGGGAATGATGGACGGTGAAAGCTTGTGCGTTTTTAATGTTGTGTCACTCGTGATGTTCTCAAAATATTATTTCTTACCAAACTATAAAAAAAAGGTTGTTTCCCTATGTCTCGGAGCCTAATCCATCTTTTTATCATTTATTCTAATGGGAAAATTATGATCTATTTACCTCGTCGTTAGGAACGTATCCCTCGCATAGTAGTTGACTTTTTTTCTTGCTTCATTTGTAATTGTGAGTGGTCGTAGGTCGCTCAGTTTTTAATTCGGCAGATATTCGTGTACACACATATATATGTATGTATATATGTATGTGTGTATATATATATATATATATATATATATATATATATATATATATATATATATAAAAATGTATGTTTGTATGTATATACACATACAGATATACTGTATATGTTAAACTGCCAAAACTTTCAATTCTCTTCTCCGGAAGTTAGCAAATTGAGTGACAGGAACTTCGCCAGTTTTGTTTTTTGATAAACACTTAAACTGGATAAAAGGGCCGAAACGACGCACGAAGGTGACATGAATATATTCATCAAGTGTCGCATGAATATTTATGAGGGGTCTCTCGGCCACTTTATATCCAGTTTCTGTTGCAGACGAAAGCTGAAAGAGAATTACTGATCACGTAAAAAGAATTGGAGGACTGCGGGAGGGAATTTCAAGTTTTGTTCCGGGTTGCCGGTAATATTGCTTTTGCTTTTATATCGTTGTAAATGGAAATTATTTTGATATGCAGTCACTTAATTAAGAAATTATATTTTCACTTATAAACTAATAACTACCTGCAATGGGAATTTCATAGCATACACATTATATATATATATATATATATATATATATATATATATATATATATATATATATATATATATATATATATATATATATATATATATATATATATATATGTATATATATATATATATATATATATATATATATATATATATATATAAACTTAGTTCTTAATTCGGGAAAGGTACATTGGATTTTTCAGGAAATTGTATAAAGTTATCCAAACATCCGATGCAGTTTCCATCCCTGTGTTTTTTTCACTGTAGTGAAATTTGTATATAGGCTATGATGTACATAGACTTTTAAGTTGCCAAAAATTAACCCACAAATACCCTTCAATATCAAAGGCTCATTAACTTACATCCAAAGGGAATTGCATATGATCATTGTATCGAAAAATTTGTAACACGTCGATAATAATAATAATAAAAATAAATATATATATATATATATAATATATATATATATATATATATATATATATATATATATATATATATATATATATATATATATATATATATATATATGTATATATGTGTATGTGTATGTGTGTGTGTATGTGTGTTTGTATACACATATGTATAGATTGGTCGTATTCATATCTCTTGTTACCTCGTGTAGAAACTACGAGGACATCCCAACGTATGAAAAACATAATGTCATCTTGCTTTATAAGAGAAGCGGAGAGTGTATCTGCATTCCTTTTGGGAGAATCCAGCGCTGATTGTAACGGCGTTGGGTCTGTCAACAGGTTTTGTTGGACTTCTGCTGTTGGGAGACGCCAACCCTTTGTTGACCCAAAGTTCCATTCATTTCGTTTCGCCGAGAAAACCTGGATTTCACCTACAGTATTTCGACGGTGACTTATGGCTCGCTGTTCCTTATGTGTAAATTGGAGACCGTCTCCCTGAAAAGATAGTGGGCTTTTCTTGTCTCTTAAGATTTTACCTAGACTACTCAGGTATGCGTATAACTTACTGATTATTTTAAAATCTTCAAATAATCTTAGTTTTTATTTCATTATGTTATCTTTTTTCATATCCTAATTATTATTTTTAAAGATTTTTGAGATTATCTGTTTGGGTGTTATCTATAAACCTGCCAGTTACGTTTTCTCACCTTTCCAGCAAATTTGATTCTAATAATTTGTGAATTTGTTGATGTATGTATGTATGTGTGTGTGTGCATCGTGTATGTATGTATGTATTCCAGTAATGTCTTTAGTTTAGTATATTATTTGGTATATATAAATGTATGTATTCCAGCTCTCTTTAGTTTTATCTAACAAACGGAGATAAAAGAGAGAGAGAGAGAGTTTTATCTAGAGAAAGGAGAGAGAGAGAGAGAGAGAGAGATAGAGACCACATATTTTGAAGTAGTTGGAAGAACTTCAGCGCTTTAATGTTCACGCGTTTCCCCGTTTGAGTTAAGAAATGTCCCCAGGTTTTCCGAGAATTGTGTTGTTTTGACCTCAGAGCAGATTACTTGGTCCTAAGGCAGGTGATTCATGCATTGTTAATGGAATTTTCAATTTTTTTGAGTTATCAAAATGTGTTAAAAAAAATTACAACGGGGACATAAACACAAAGCTTGGTAAAGTCAGAAAACAAAAGTAAAGCGAACTTTGTCTTTATCGTTAATACTTTGCAGTCAAAATATTATTTCATATTCCCATGTGAGCTAGATCAGAATGTCATAAAATTCAAGATAAATGGTAACCTTATCATGAATTACAAGTATTGCCCAGTAGATAAATTTAGTTATTTATATTTTTTATTTGATATACAAATTGTTTTTAATACTTGGTAAATTAACGAGAAATATCTAAAAAGGAACGATTAGCATCGACATCGACACTTAATTACAAAAAAGTAAATTAACTTCAATAGAAATACTTGAATCATTTCACCTGATTATAAGATTAGGTGGGAAAAACGAATTCTCTAGGAAAACAGTTGAATAGTAATGATAATGACATTTGTAGATATTGGAAGTCATCTGTACCAAAAGGATTATTTTTGGGGATACTGGTAACGCCTTCTGTGAATTACATATTTTGCAACGTAATGTACTGTCTGATGAATGTGAATTACCTTTTAACACACATGGAATTTGTATTGTGGGAAACAACATCATTTCGAAGTCTAAGAGAATATTTTTTGAAATGATAATTGAGTGATATTTGTCAAACACTGACACACACGGGCGCGAGCGCACACACACGCGCAAAGGATTCAGAACGTTAAGAACTTAAACTGAATGAAAATATATCCAGTCAGCATAAAAAAAAAAATGAAAAAACATAAATCCTACCGATTTTTTATCAACTTTTCAGAAGATAAAAATTTTTAAAATGTAATCGAATTTATCCTGAATTTTATCATTGTTAACATTTTTTGTGTGTATATATAAAAGTATAATTTATTTACTGTATGTGTGCATACCAGTGTAAAAGAATCTGTATATGTTTATGTATATTTTAAATCTCATTTTCATTCATCAAAGCACTGAATGACCTCATCGGTCCCAGTGATAATTTTCCATTACATTCCAGCCCTGTGACAGCTGATAATCAGCTCAGTGTCTGGTTAAACTATTTTAATATTAATAATAATCCAGTCAGCACTGAATGTGCAGCATGCTCTCTCTCTCTCTCTCTCTCTCTCTCTCTCTCTCTCTCTCTCTCTCTCTCTCTGATATTAATTAACAATCTGCCAAGAACATAACAGAATTAATGATCTAATGTGCTATATCTAGTTCAAGGTTAATGAAGTTTTATCTAAAAAAAAATGGCATACACTTTCGTAAAATCTGATTTGGCGTTTTTATTGCGTGCGCAAAGGGAATTCTTTATCGAGTCTGATAATATGCATCCCACGTTAGGAACGCTGATCTGAATTTTAATTAAAATCATTTTGACCCCGTGCTTGGCCTCAGGCCTAAACCTCATATTCCATTCCATTAATTATTTTCATTACTTTTGTCTAGGATGACAGAAGTTTCTTTGATTTAATAGTTGTCTTTGGGTAACATTTAATGGTACACAAACACACACATATATATATACATAAATATATTATATATATATATATATATATATATATATATATATATATATATATATATATATATATATATATATATATATATATATAAACATATATATATATAAATATATATATATATATATATATATATATATATATATATATATATATATATATATATATATATATATATATATATATATATATATATATATATATATATATATATATATATATATATATACATATATATATATATATATATATATATATATATATATATATATATATATATATATATATATATGTGTGTGTGTGTGTGTGTGTGTGTGTGTGTGTGTGTGTGTGTGTGTTTTATTAGGCCCAATGTGTGTGTATGTATGTATATGTGTATAATATGTGTATATTTAAATATGTATATATGTGTGTATTTATGTATAAGGTCATTAATTTTGCATATGATTGATTTTCTTTCAAATTATATAGCACGAATAAATCCGTTACCATCGAATTCGCCTTACGTAGATCCAAAGGATATATAGATATATGGGAATTAATTCTATTCTGATCAGAGTAGAACATTATATATATATATATATATATATATATATATATATATATATATATATATATATATATATATATATATATATATATAATATATATATATATATACATACATACATACATACATACATACATACATACATAGCATACATATATATATATATAGTGTGTGTGTGTATATACATACATACACTCTCTTTGAACACTAACTCGTCCTATCCTATATGATAGGGTGACCTCAGGTAAAAATCAAGACAATACTCACCACTGCATTCATGCTGTTAGTGCTTGCTCAAGGAATATTTCTATTTACCCGCATCACATATGTAAGTAGAAATCCCATAAATAGTACGTGCAAGTGTCATACACACTGTGTACCATCGACATTCATCTTGCATGTAGTATCTATCTCACATCCTGGATATTCAGGATTTTCCGTTCCAGTAACTTTGCACTCCATTTCTCCACCATCCATTTTGATATTTATCACTCCATCTTCCACCAGCTTGCTCCGAAAGGTATGTCCATATAAAAGATAAAGCTTTGTATTTTAGGTTTCATTGGCAATTGTGGTTTCGCTTCACTGTCCTCAATTAAGGTTTTAATTATTCAGAACAAATGACATTTTACACCTTACAGTCTCAACAAAGCTTCTATATAATTATGATTTTTGTGTCCATGTATTCTGCAAACAAAACAAGATTATCTCCCAATAAAAGTATGATCCACAGATACAACTTACTACACACAACACAGAGTGATCACACACACACACACACACACACACACACACACACAACATATATATATATACATATATATATATATATATATATATATATATATATATATATATATATATATATATATATATGTATGTATATATATATTTAGAAAATCATTATGACTATAAACACGTGAGGAACTTGTTTTTAAAAAACATATCTCTTTTATAAATAAAATTAAAATCTTAAATGTATGGAGATCAATAATCTTCATCTTTTCAACTGTTTGTTTATTTTTCTGTCCAGTCTTCAAAATCGTTATTTAATGTTGTTACTTGTGAATTTTAAGTAGTCACGCTCTACTCCCTTACAAGGGACGCTTATCCGTATGAAATATTTATCGTGTCATCCATCTCCCCGTAGGTCGCAAAAAAATAAAAAAAACGCATGGAATGTCGTCGTTTTGTCATTCTTATCTTCTTCAGTTTCTCCTGTTTCCATCACACTTTTATTTCTGCTTTCTTTGGTCCATTCCACCCATAAATATGAATTCGAACGTGACGTCATCCGACTTCTTAAAAATGCTTCCGGCCACACGACTGTTTTTCTTTAATGTACTTCCGGTCACACGATTTGTTTAGATGGACTTACATTTATTACTTTTCCTTTTTCTCTCTTGCATCGTTGGTGAGTTTGGTGTCAGTTTCCTGCAGGCAGCTTTAAATTTGAGTTTAATTTTAGTAGGGCACAATTTGCTCATGTTTCTCACTTAGATGTTTTTTTTATATCCTTTCAAAAATTCCACAATATTCTTTATCGAAAAGCCTCTTCCTTAATGGTGACTGGCTTCCGAGAAGAGAGTTGGCAGTAGTCACTATGTCAGTCACCCTCCATTGCCGAATCAATCATTAACCCATTGATGAAAACTTCAAAGTATTTGCCAGTACTTATACCTACGCAGAAGGCTAATCAAAATTACGTCCAAGGTGCCCCCGCCCCCCGCATACACTATCATTTATTTGTATAGGAGTTTAATTTTCAATCTGAAGAAGCTATGCAGCGTCTCTTAAGAAGTTAGGATAATAATAGACCTTGGTATTTCTTAGTACCATATGGATACTGAAACCTTATGCGACGAATAACTCGATAACGGTAGGAAGATGGTAGTAGGGACACCTGTGAAAGATTAGTGCAATGCTATACCTTATAAATGATTGTTAAATAGAAAGGATTATTTTGGTGGCGAGATAACATGATTATTGTCAAGAAAAATAAAGTTATTGCAACAATTTTGCCAGAGAAATTTCTCCACCCTACGGAGTACCTTACTGAAGTAAGGTTTATAGGTAATCACCATAAAAAAAAAAAAAAATTTGGACCCTCGCCATTCAAGCTGAATGATACCGAAAAAGCTCCCTGTCGAAGTGAAGTGTCTAGATTATTGTAAAACAATTGTTATACATGAAAGCTACCCTACAGTGCCGTTTTGTTTAGGAAGTACGGGTGGAAAATAGAATTTAGTAATGATCCAGTTAACCATCTGCATAAAATTAATGCAAATGGGCATTTTCGCTTACATACTGGAAACCTCACATTCAAGCTCCTTGAAAATCGCAGTTCAAGATTTCCATTTATCATGAAGTACAGCAGTTAAAGAATAAAAGTGAGAATGACTCTTGGCATGTTTTTTTCCCCTGGAACGAACCCCAGTTCTTGAAAATGGATAATTATTAAAAAATGAAAAAAAAAAAAATTGAAGGAAGTAGCAGTAACCTAGTAAATACAGACTCTTGCACCTGTTAACTGTGCAGAGGTTTCCTTTCGCCTTTGCATTTGTGGTCGTCGATTCCTTTGGGCGAATGAGGCCGAATGCAGAGCGATCTCTGTTGGGATTTGATTGCTTCGCGGTTATTGGATGTCGGTTCCTGCAATACTCGTGTCGGCCTCCCAGTCGCTTGTCGATGTCACCGACGGAGTGTTTGTGGCATCGCTCACTGAATGGCTCGCTCTCCTCTCCATTTGTTGTCATTATGTGATCCCTCCAGCTTTTCAGTAATGGGCAACGCAATTTGGGGTTAAGATAAAAAGGAAAATATTTTGGCAAATGGTTTTAGTGCTCATAAATATTGTAAGGATATTAATAAGATAAAATATCAGTTAATTAAAATATCAATTAATTACGAAATAATTGATTATTGATTAGCTAATCTTTCCTAACCAATATGAATTTTTAATACATGCGATTCATTTCAAGGATAATATTAATACCATTGAAAAGTTTTGTGTCAAAATATGAAAAAAAGGAATACTGTCAATATACATTCTGTGCAAATACCTTAAGTGATGCAGAAAATACGCAATATGAAGATATGCATGTAACATGACAAATGCGTTGAAGTTTTAAAGTATATATATACTGTGTATATATAAATATATATTATATATAGTATATATATATATATATATATATATATATATATATATATATATATATATATATATATATATATATATATATATATATATATATATATATATGTAAACTTGTTAGATTATATGTAAACTTGTAAGATTTTCGCTGCTGGTGAGCTTAAGTTTAATAATAAACAGGAGAGCGAGATGACCGGTTATCGTTTCTTCCATTTATTTACACCAAGGTTTCGGGAACCCTTTCCCATCTCTAGGGCTATAAATAGAATTAATTTTTACAATATTAAAAATTATGCTAAAATAAGCCAATAATCATAAGAAATATAGTTTCGTAATAAAGAAGTGGTTAAGCTAAAAATAAAACAAAGACTACAAAGTGACTTTAAGCTAAAAGTAAAACTATACATAATTCAGAGAAATAACAGATAAAAAATGTAAAAAAATGAAAAAATAAAAAAAAGTTAACAGTTTTGTCGGACTTGCTGCTAAGAGGTTTGGCTGTTAACTGATAGAGAACAGAATAGTCAAAGACGATGTCAAAGAAAAAAAGGCGGGGAGAGAGAGAGAGAGAGAGAGAGAGAGAGAGAGAGAGAGAGAGAGAGAGAGAGAGAGAGAGATGTGATTAATAGGCAGTTAGGCAATACTGTATGTAATGGTGTGGAAGTAGTTTGGTTGTTTAAGGAGGGCGACAGTTTCTTGATGTAAAGAGATTCTAAAAGAAGGAGCGAAAGGCAATCGGTAGTTTCATAGAGTATTTTGAAATTAGTGTACTTACTATCAGTTTTACATGGATTTGAATAGTTCCTTGTGGCCGAAAATTCTGTGGGTTTTAAAATGTAGCCAGTGCGATAACCGACACCTGTATGGGAATCGATGCGGACTTTCAGTAAGCGTCAGGTAGATCCGACGTAATTTCCAAAACTACATTTTGGACAAGCATATTCATAAACAATGAAAGAACTCATCAGCTCCGGAATGCTTAGGGCTACTGTCACTTCACGTCTAAAAGCTGCATTTTTCATCTGTGATATTACGAAACTAGGTTTCTTATAATTATTAGCTTATTTTAGCATACTTTTTAGTACTGTAAGAATTAATTCTGTTTATAGCCTGAAGATGAGAAGGGATTCTCGAAACGTTGGGGTAAATAAAAAGAAATGATTTCCGGTCTTCTTGCTGTCCTGTTTATTATATATATATATATATATATATATATATATATATATATATATATATATATATATATATATATATATATATATATATATATATATATATTTGTATTATGTATGTGAGTACGTATGTATATATGCATTTATGTATGTATATATGCTTATACATACATATATATATGCATTATATTTGCATATATATATATATATATTATATATATATATATATATATATATATATATATATATATATATATATATATATATATATATATATATCTCATGCACCTAATGTACATTTATACATATACACTTCTCTAGCTCAAAGGAGCGGTCGCTCTTTATCGGGAGACCAGATATTTTGTGCAAAAACTTATTCAGTAAGATATCCAGTACCGTATTAAAAATCATTTAAGTAATAATACAATCTGAAGTATAGATTACAGTCATATATTCCTTTGAATGAACACAGCATCATGTGCCTTTACTTATCTGTGGGTATAATTATTCATAAACTGAAATTTTCCTTTGTCTTTCACACATAATTATATATTTTATAATAGTATGACTATGCAAGAACACTGACTGGTCTTCGGTTTTTGGCTGTGGTCCAGCTGTCACATGTTAGGTGGCGAGGTTACGCTCTTTAATATTCGTAGAAATGGGGCGCTTTCCCTCTAGTAGTTTCTCTGATATCGTTCTATCACATGAATATAATATATATATATATATATATATATATATATATATATATATATATATATATATATATATATATATATATATATATATATATATATATAGATAGATAGATAGATAGATAGATAGATAGATAGATAGATAGATAGATAGATAGATAGATAGATAGATAGATCAGTGCACTGGCGTAAAATTGTAATTCGTCACCTTTACTGAGACCATTGTGGGCAGCTTTAAAGTTATCAATTTCCTCTTTCTCTTAGACGGCATCTGCACGAAGAAACTTCCTCCTTTAAAGAAGAGCGAAGGAAAGAACTGCAGTAATAATCCTCTTTAAGAATGAAACCATCCATGCTTCTTTTGCGTCAAATAACTAAATTAACGTTTTCTAAAAAGTGTGTGCTCGTTCACCAGTGCCCAATTTTTTCCGAAGTTTAGTGGTTTCTATTTTTTTGTGTCTGCCTAATATTGGCATTATTGACAGTCTGTTATCACCGTAAATTCGAAATCACTAAAGCGTTAACCTTGTTTCGATTAGCAGTATCAAAAACAGCAAATGCAAAATGATTGTACTAAGCATTATTGCATTATTTGTGAAAGAAGAAAACTGATTCTACTTGTCGCTCGGGCTGATTTAGATGGGAAATATTTCAGCTATTGTTAATGAATTCATTGAAATTTCGTTTGACAAAATAATACTGTTTTCAGACCGGGATAAAAAATGAAGTCGTGGATTGTGAATTTGTTCACTATGGAAGCTGTTGCAGGTGAATCAGCTCTAATACTGACCTTCGTTTGAAGAGAACCTGAATGTTGACAAATTCAGTGAACGGAGTTGAGCAGTCCAGATATGAATCGTAATGTGAATGAGATAAAACGCAATATGTATATATACTAATGTTTCTTGTATGTACAGCAGCAGTAATAAAAGGGAAATTGTTCCATGGTTCGATATACAGTTGTCCATCACGGGCCCGGCTGTTCTTTTTCTAGATTAAAAGAATAGTCATTTACTTATTTGACTAATCAATCTAACGATCGAGATAGCTTCATTTAATTAGATCTGGTGTAAAACTGAGGGATTTGCATTCCATCTTTTCATCGCGCGCATTAACTAATAATTTGTATTTACCGCCATTGGGAGGTGAAACGTGAAATGTCATTAACCCGTCAACAAACATAACTTAATTGATAAATGAGGGAATGAATCGGTAGGGATAAAAAGGGTAAAGAATAAAACTAACTATACGAGAGATACCAAGAAGAATCAAAATTTCCATTGAATATTATTATCAATAATAATAATGACTCCGTAGCGCTTATGTCATCAAAAATATCGACTAACAATGCCTTTTAAGGAGCATGAGCTTTAGAATGTAATACATCGACAAACGACGGGTGACAGGATTCATACTGATTCACTTCACCTTTTATTATGAGCAAAATTTAGTACAAACCACTGGCATGTCCTTACACTCCCGAACTGTTACTTCTTACGCAAAAATCTCGGTCTTGGCCAGGAAAAAATATACGAAAAAATTACGAAAAATGAGTAGCTCCCATATACACTTTAGCCTTCGTATATAAAACCAATGTGAGTCATATTTATGTACAGACTGCTTAGAAGTGAAATAAAGGTAAAAGGCCAATTAAATTCAGTTATGTAAGCGTAATATTGAAAAACATAGCTTACTTAAATGCTGTTATATAAACGTGTTATTGGGAGAAAAAAATGGTGAAAAAAAGAAGGCAGCGTGCTTCAAAAACCCTCACAAAATAGGGAATGCAATAAACTTTCCAGCCAACAAAATAACATCCTTCCATTGTAATTCTGCTATTGAAGAAAAAATACAAGAAAAATATGAAATACAATTGAGGCTTTATGCGTTGTGGATTCCAGTATATGAAAAAATATTGACTGTTCGTTTGGAACGTTATTATTTTTATGCATTTGCAGCGGCGGACATTCAGCATTACGTTTAGATGCATTCTGTGGGGGAAATAATAACTTATAGGGGTGATTGATGAACAGCAATTACGGTATATAGCACATAGGTTCAGGCTGACGAATTTCCCACTTTGTTTGTATTTATCTATTTTATTATTATTATTATTATTATTATTATTATTATTATTATTATTATTATTATTATTATTCAAAGAAATATATACATTGTATATATATGTATATATATATATATATATATATATATATATATATATATATATATATATATATATATATATATATATATATATATATATATATATTATACATACAGTCAGACATGCATAAATACATACATACATACACACATACATACATATTAAGCCACAACTAACAATTAATATCGATTTCACTGTACGTTGGGAGTAATTTAAAACCTGCACCCGCTGGGAATTGAGAATTAATTACACCCATGGGGAATTTAAATGCTAAGTGCATCTGCCTTTCTCAGGATTCGAAACGGGCCATTGATTTAGAATATGCAGTGACCATTCTGCTATCAAGCAAGAGAAAAGATGTCCTCTCTGCTCAAAGTATTCTTGTCAGGTTCTACATTTGGACATTCAGAATCAATATGAAACCTTCTCCATCATGACAGCTAAGTGCTAAGTATGGATCACATAGTTATTGTATGATAGCTTTGTCACTAATTCATACGTGACATATTTTAAGCTCTTGAATCGTATGCCACAAATTTCCTTTTATTGAAAAAAAACCCATATATGTATATTATATATATATGTATATATATATACACACATATGCATATGTATATATATATATATATATATATATATATATATATATATATATATATATATATATATATATATATATATATATATATATATATATATATATATATATATATATATATATATATATATATATATATATATATATATATATATATATATATATATATATATATATATATATATATATACAGTATCTTATTTACAGCAACAAAAAATGGTTTTGGAAGGTATTCTGCCTCTGAACATTCAGGAGCAGGTAACAAATTGTAAGAATATTTCCAAACGGCGGATTTCACTCCATTTATTTTGTGAGGACTTGGCATTTCATAAGAAGCTTCTTTTTTTATGTGGCCTTCGATATACATTGTATATTTTATCAAGTATGCCATCATGGAAACGAACAGAACAGAAAAGTGAACTGAAAGAACGAAACGGCCAAAAAATGAACATTGTACGGTTTTCTAAAGAAACAAAGCGCGACGTACTTTTATGGTTTTCAAAGACAAGTGAATGGGCATTATGAAATTTTATTTCGACCACAATTTTCCTTCCATGTAGTGAAAAACAATATAATAGGTGCAAGCTTACAATGTATCACGTATGTTACTATGGAAAGGCCATAACAATGAATATCTGGTTCCGGGCTGAGGAGGAGGGAGAGGCGGAGGCCGGGTTAGTCTGATGCTTCATGCAGCTGGATGACGCTCGATAGGAGCCGTCTAACTTATTTTTAAGTTATTTAAATAGATATGCAGAATGTAGTTTCATTTGAAACACAATAGTGTCCTCCTGTACAGTAAAACATTCCTAAGACGCAGAACGAGTAGAGTCTGTATCAAACAGGCCGCCGTTCTGCTAGGATCATAACAGGGCATAACAGAAACACGATATTAATAATGTTGATAACAAATAGCATGAGTTAATTTCACAAAAATAAATTTTTATTATTTGTTATGAGCTTGTCTCTCTCTCTCTCTCTCTCTCTCTCTCTCTCTCTCTCTGAAAGTGTAATGCTAAGTTCACACATTCACGTATCAAGTCACGCATGCGCACGCACAGCCGGAATTTAGAAACTTGCGCATACGCGAGAAATAAGCCCGCCCAACTGGATACGTGTCACTGGACGATGTGCGTGATGCATGCGTATTATAGTGCGCCGCAAATGTACGCACTGCCTAAGGGTGACGTGACACTAACCAACAAGAGGCGCGCAGGCAGAAGTAGTGCGTGGCAGAGCACGTAACACCAACGTACGATATCAGATAATTTACGTTCTGCGTAACTGAGTTACGCAAACGTCATGTTGGCCCCACGTGGCCCCAGCTATATAAGGGCCGGCAGCTGCACATGTGAGGCTAGTCAATGCCGTAATACCACAGCGTCAAGACATACTACCAACGTGCTGAAGCAACATGGACAACATAGCTGAAATGCGTCAACTTATAGCTATAGCAAGTAGGGATAGAACAGAAATGTTGCCATATGTCATTGAATATGTGCACGTCATGTTATTGCTGGAGCTTGCAATGATTGCTGCAAAGCACACAGAGCAAAAAAAAAAAGGCGGCCAAGGAGGGTGTGGGCGTGGCCGTACCTGCAGAAAAGGATGGAGCAAGGTCATTATGACAACCTGATGGAGGAGTTGTCAACCGAAGCCCAAGACCTGTACAGAAATTTTACCCGGATTGACAAGGACCTCTTCAATGAAATTGTTGAACGGGTCACACCCTACATTCAGAAGAAAGTGACATTCTGGAGGAAACCCATTGAGCCAGGCCTACGTGTTGCTATCACCCTACGCTTCCTCGCTACAGGTGATTCATACAAGAGTCTGCAATATTCGTTTCGGGTAGCCCACAACACCATTAGTCACATCGTACCAGAGACCTGCAGGGCCATTGTTGCTGCCTTCGGGGATGAGGAACTGCAGGTGCCACAAACACCTGAAGCGTGGCAGGAGGTTGCACGGGGTTTTGAGGAACGGTGGAACTTCCCGCACGTAATTGGAGCTATAGATGGAAACACATTAGGCTCCGTAACCTCCCCAAAGGGCGATACGCATTACTTCAACTACAAGAAGTTCTACCCATGGTATTACTTGGAGTTGCTGATGCTTCATACAAGTTCCTATACGTCGACGTGGGTGCCATTGGGTCAGAGTCAGATGGTGGTGTATTTGCCCAGACCCGACTGGCAGAAATGCTGTTGCAAGAGGAAAAAAATCATCCCCAACCGGATGCCCTGCCAGGTCAACCTAATGGATCTCCTGTGCCCTACTTCCTAGTTGGCGATGATGCCTTCCCCCTGAGGAATTACCTTATGAAGCCCTACCCCAAAAGAGGACTTAGCAAGGAGGAACGGATTTACAACTACAGGTTAAGTAGGGCACGCAGGACGGTGGAGAACGCCTTTGGGATTCTGGCAAATAGATTCCGAGTATTCCACACTGCAATATGCTTGAAGCCTGACCATATAGAGCCATTAGTGATGTCCGCATGTGTTGTGCACAATATGATCATAAGAAGAAATGCACGAAGACAAGAAGGAGATCAGGAGCACCCTGTCACACATGCTGTCATCCCTGGTAGCTGGAGGAGTGACCCGTCCTTAGGAGCAGCCCTTCCAACCGTGACCGGCAACACTGCAAAGGAACAGCGTAACATGCTGAAGGAATACTTTTCATCGGCTGAAGGCTCCGTGCACTGGCAGGAGAACATGATTTAGTTACTCTCCTGCATACCTGATTGTTGTAATTACTTAAATGTCTGTTCCTGCATTTATTTTGGACTTATTTAAAATTCAATAATGTATCAAGTCAGGATTATTTTGCCCTGTGTATTTGTGTACTTCTGTTTGTTTTAGTTGATTTAATAAAAGATATTGCTCAAATCCATGATATATTACTCTCATCAATACTTGGTAATTGGGAAGAGGATAGAGTGGGACATGACATTGCAAATGTATGTTTAATCAATATGAAACAAACATACATATAAATAAAAGAAAGAAGATGTAGTTATTTTGCCCTTTTTAATAATTTCTTAACATGGAATCTATTCTGATATGATAATTCTATCATTTTTGAAAGTACCTTCTCTTAACATTGTTTCTATTCTGATATGATAATTCTATCATTTTTTAAAATACCTTCTCTTAACATTGTTTCTATTCTGATGTGATAATTCTATGTTCTTGAAAGTACCTGCTCTTAGCATTTACATTGTTGATATTCTGATATGAAAATTCTATCTTTTTGAAACTACCTTCTCCCGATATTTGTGACGTTTTATATGACTTGCTAATATTTGGTCTGTTGTCATTTTGCTTCTGTGCACATATGTTACATAAAGTATTTTGAACTTATTTCAAAGTCAATAATGTATACTGAAATGTTAGTGTATTCGGGTTCATTTTGCCTTCTTTATTTGTGTACTTGTTTTATAGCTACTTCATTGAATACATGATATTTGAGCAGAGGATAGAGCTAGACATGATATTGCAAAATATATTTATTTAATATAAAATAAAAACATACACATAAATACAAGCAAAAAGAAAAACAACAGTATATACATTAACTTTGTAAATTATTCAGGAATGTCGTGTCAAGCGACAGGTTGCTGAGGTCCTTTGGAGTCGATGTCACCAACTGTGCTTGCAGGAGTGCCAGCTGCTGTGCAGTGAGTGCCCGCTGCTGCTGCGATACCGACAGGCTGGCAGGAACTGCAGGTGCCTGACACTCTGCTGTCACTGCCATGGTGTGGGTCATCATGGCCCTCGACGGCAACGTGGAGCCCTCTTTGGTGGCACGGATGTACGTCTGGATGGCACCGAGCACCTCCATTTTCAGTTGCAGACTCAGCTGCTCTGACACCTGTGCGCACTCATCCTCGACCTCTTGAAAAATCTTCCTCCAGTAGAGGACGCGGGGGTTACGAGGAGCTGGCTGCACATTGGTCAGCATATCGTCCCGGAGGGCCTGTGCCCTCGTGAAGGCGACGTCGAACAGCTCGAAACTTGGTTTTTCCGAGCCTTGGTGCTCGCTGGATCAACCGGAGAGGGCGAGGGCGTCGGTGTCGGGGCAGGAGAAGAAACAGGAGCAACAGGCAGGTCCAGAGCTTGGGCAGGAGGGCGGCAGCAGCACAGGCAGCCTGTAAAAAGAGGAGCAACATATATGAGAAAATGGTATAAAATGTACATTGAATGCATGGAAACTATGTAATAACGTTATATTCAGTAATAATTATGCATGGAATCACATTAAAACAGACATACCATCAGAAGTCCCAACACCATTGGCTTCCTTTGATGCACAATGTGCGGCTTCAGGAAGTGAAAAATGTTGAGAATCCATTTCTCCTGGTCCGTCAGCCGTCTGCCCGTTCCTTGGCCACTCTTCTCTGCCGTAAGCCACCCAAAACGACTCCTGAGGGACGTAAACCACGTCCTCAGTTCACGGCCACTCATGGGAGGAACAAGTGACTGGCCCTTCTCTTCGAAGGCCCTCCACACCTTGGCCTTATCCTTGTAGGCTGTGAGGCCCTTGTTATAAATAAACTCGGCCTCGGTCTCCAGCCACTCGCCAACAAGCCTCTCGTTTTCCTCCGAGAGGATCACTGATGGGTTCTTCTTCCGTCTCTGACCTGTAGGGCCATCTAGGCCATCTTCTTCAGGAGTGCCTTCGGTGTCGTCATTGGCATCACCCTCGTGGGCGTTGTCGTCGGTGGCGGCGGCGGGGTTGCTCTCGTAGACGAGGGCAAGGTCCTCTTCCTCCTCCTCTAGCTCGCTCTCCATCACGAGCTCGTCGGCCTCAAGCTGCAGCACCACAGCATCGCTGCCTGAAGGGGGACCATCAGCTTCAGGAGGCTTTGTGTAGGGGGCAACTCCAGCTGCCAGGGCTCCTGGAGTTCTCAGGGCCCCTTTCCTGGTCCTCTTCAGCATGGGTCCTTTGGGCATCTTGGCTGCAGTGGACGACGAAGACGGAGGTGCTGATGGAGAGATCAACAGGATGCTGGCCGGAGAAGCACTGACCTGGAAGTGCGCCGCCTGTCCCTTTTATCCCAGGTCAAAGCGTTGCCACATCTCCGCGGTTGCTGGGGATGCGGCAGCGTTGCCGCGTCTACTCCCACGCCATTCTGACAGCCACGCGGTGCCCTGGGGCAGCGTGGCCCCCAGGTAGAGGGCGTGGCAGCCATGGTCAACCCGCGGTGGCGCCACGCTGTGCGGGTCGGGCCACGCTATTTTCTGACAGCTGACCTGGCCACCCACGCAGGGTTTTGAGCAGGTCGAAAGGTTCGTGCCCCCGGCGCACAGCCAGGTGGTCCATAACGGTCGCGCCACATGCTGCCGCACTTACACAGTACTTACGGTATATTTACATTGTATTTGCGTTGTGTTTACGTACTTTCTGGCTCCGCCCCGTTCGTGGCCGTGCATGGGCATGCGTGCCTTGATACGTGAATGTGTGAACATAGCATAAGTAATTTTAATCTCTTGCACGTTTTACGCAGGCTACAACGTGAAGACTAAAAATAACTAAATATTAAAAAGATGATGATCACAGACTTGACCAAACAAAGAATATAGTTGAGAAAGTAAATGCAAAGCCCACCCCCCTTCACCCCCAATAAAAAAAAATGACCAGAAAACGTTATGGGTTCCTTTCGAGCAAAATGACCTTAATTACAAACTTCATTCTTTCCCCTTTTTTTTTATTTCAAAAAAGGTAGAGTCACTGATTGCTTTATGAAAATAAAGTCCCTTGCTTTTCCTTTTCCTTTTGTCGGGCACCAAAAATTCAGCTGTCATTAGACAGTGCGTGCCTTCTTTCCTGTCTTCCTTCGAAAATCTCCGTAAGGGGGTAGTGCCGTCAGTGCACCTCAAGCGGTGCACTGTCGGCATTACTTACAGTTCTTTGCAGAGTGCCTTCGGCCCATAGCTGCAACCTCTTTCGTTCCCTTTACTGTACCTCCTTTCATATCCTCTTTCTTCCATCTTACTTTCCACCCTCTCCTAACAGTTGATTCATAGTGCAACTGCGAGGTTTTCCTCTTGTTACACCTTTCAAACCTATTACTGTCAGTTTGCGTTTCAGCGCTGAATGACCTCATAGGTCCCAGTGCTTGGCCTTTGGCCTAATTTCTATATTTAATTTAATTCCTTCGATAATATAAACAAGATCTGTTTTGATTTTATGAAAGTTTAATCTTTCTTTCTCATTAGAGTAATTATGCTTCCAGTGACATGAATATCGGTTTTATGAAATAACCATCAGCAACGGTTTTCTTTGTTACTGTGCATGATGAAAGTGGCATGAGACTCACGTGACCACTGAACCATCCTTGAAAGAGACTGACGCAGATCTCTTCAGCAAAACAAATGTCAGGATTACGAGGTCCAGCACTGTCGTTTACGTCTTCCTTGTATTCAGATCGAGTGCTGGTTTTCAAAAGTCGTAAGAAATAGGGACAACTATCAATCTTCCTGTTAACTGCATATTTGCTTTTAGTTTTCTGGAAAAGAAAACTATTGTGCCGGCTCTGTCTGTCCGTCAGCCCTCAGATCTTGAAAACTACTGAGGCTAGAGGGCTGCAAATTGGTATGTTGATCATCCACCCTCCAATCATCAAACATACCAAATTGCAGTCCTCTAGCCTCAGTAGTTTTGATTTTATTTAAGGTTAAGATTAGCCATAATAGTACTTCTGGCCCCCTATAGGTACCAACAACTTAGGCCACTGCCGGACCGTGGCTGAGTTTCATGGGCCGCGGCTAAGAGTTTTGTGGGCCGTCGCTGAGGCCATCACCGGACAGAAAACTCGATTGCACCGAAGAAACTTATTTTTTCTTGGCGATAGCCCGTGATTGATGTACAGTTTTTGCTATGCAGACAGGAGTCACATTCGAAGCTAAGCAACGTTGGCCTGGCCAGTGATTGGATGGGTAACAGCCAAGAATAGCCAGAAGTTGCCTTTAGATATGTTCCTTTCACATCAACCTCAGCCTGATAACAAAAGGGAGAAAATGTCATATATATATATATATATATATATATATATATATATATATATATATATATATATATATATATATATATGTGTGTGTGTGTGTGTGTGTGTGTGTGTGTGTGTGTGTTTTTTTTATGTATATATATATATATATGTGTGTGTGTCTGTATCGTATGATCAGTTGGGAGTTAATATTTGCCACATATTTAGCCTAAATTAACATATATTCATACATATATTATATATATATATATAATATATATATATATATATTTATATATATAATATATATATATATATATATATATATATATATATATATATATATATATATATATATATATATATATATATATATATATATATATATATATATATATATATATTATTTATATATATTATATTGTACCTTATGACCAGTTGGAAGTTAACAGTATTTGCCATATAATTTAGCCTAAATTACACACACACACACACACACATATATATATATATATATATATATATATATATATATATATATATATATATATATATATATATATACATATATTATATATGCATATATGTAATATGTTTATATGTGTATATATATATATATATATATATATATATATATATATATATATATATACATATATATACATATATACATATTCAACGGTTTAAATTATATACATATTCAACGTTTTTACATTCCCTGATGACATGCATGATATATTGTAAGTGGTTATATCCCTATTATATTTTTTGTAGTCCATCGTAAAAAAATGAAGTGTGGTTGAGATAAAATTCACTTAAGCAAGAAGAGGCCTGATAGTCTCAAAATCCTTTTTTATTATTTGCTAAAACAGTAGTGTCATACGAACACATGCTGTAGGTGTTTCCTTGGTGCTTTATATACGGTTACTGAAGGCAGATATAAAATTCTTGCATATGGTTCGGAGCATTACAACAACTACGGTATACTGATGCTGCAGCCAATATTTTATGTTTTGGCTCGTCCATAATAACCTTCTTTCTGCGGTTAACTATGCATCTGCTAGTCCATTTGTTAGTAGCATAAGTAGTTGCGATGATTTCAGACTGAAATAGATGTGAGAGCTGTGATTTCTTTTTATCCCCCGTAGGGGGGAGCGCATTCAGTGCACCTCACTCGCTGCACTGTGTAGGTATTACTTAAGGCTCTTTGCAGCGGCCCTTGGGCCCCTACCTACATTTGAAACCCCTTCATTCCTTTTACTGTACCTCCATTCATATTCTCTTACTTCCATCGTGCTATCCCCCCTCCCCTGGCCTTTGTTTCATGGTGCAACTGCATGGGTGCATATATATGCATATATATATATATATATATATATATATATATATATATATATATATATATATATATATATATATATATATATATATATATATATATATATATATATATATATATATATATATATATATATATATATATATATATATATATATATATATATATATATATATATATATATATATATATATATATATATATATATATATATATATATATATATGTAAATATATATTATGTATAAATTTTTGTTACTTTTTCCACGCTTTTTTATCTTCACAAACATTGTTTAAACCACAAAAATTGTTTAATGTAGAATACACTTTAGTTTGGGAATAAGTAGCACCGAATGGGGAATTATAATTGCTAAGTAGTTCTGGACGAATCCTGGCTGGTGTAGATTCGCTTATCACACATAAATCCCCTTGGGAGTGAGGTATTTCCAAGGTATCGTGAATTGTATATTAAACGATATTTGTACCTTTTATTATATATATATATATATATATATATATATATATATATATATATATATATATATATATATATATATATATATATATATATATATATATATATATATATATATATATATATATATATATAATCTCCCTCTATATATATATATATATATATATATATATATATATATATATATATATATATATATATATATATTACTAAAAGGACCTCATTCAAACTGGATGGTATCTAATGGAGTTTTTATTCAAAAGTTACAAGCTTTCTTGGACAAACAGTCCACATTATCAAGTATCCGTACAATGAGCAAACGCATAGTCCGGCTGTATTTATATCTGTGTGCTGGGTACTTTTAATCCTATAATCGCCTAGCTCTTCCTGTGTGACCTCCACCCTCTCTTGACCTTGGTCTTTCTCTGATCCCTGGTTCCAGATGTCCGTTTTCCGTGCGTTCTCTTGCGTTTTTTCTTCGTTTCTTGCTACTGTGGAGTATACGATTTTTCTAGATATGCCGTCTTCAAAGCCGTTTCCGGTGTTCCCTGCCATCGTGTTGTTGGCGCAAGTTATGAAGGCGTTCTCTACAACCAGTCTAGATGTTTTGTTGGTGTTCCTGTACAGAAAACTCATATTTTCCCAGTCTATTCTGTGATCATTTTCCCAACAGTGTTTGGCAACTGCCGACGTCTGATTATAATGCCTTATGTTCTGCAGATGTTGTTTGCTTCGCTCTTTACATGATTTGCCAGTTTCGCCATAGTACCCTTCTTCACAGCCTAGACACGCTGCCATATAAACCCCCCTCTAATCTCTTCCTCCTCTACCGACTTTTTGTTTCTAACTATTTTATTCCTAATGGTGTTTTTGTAGCTGCCTATCAATTTGAAATTATTTAGCTTCCTGTTGATGGGTGCAATAGAGTTGTTGTCCGAACTGTAATTATTTTCTTTCCTACCAAATGTTCCTTTTCAATCCTTTCCCTCTCCCCAAAATAGTTTTTCCTTGCTTTGATATGTGCCCACTCCCACCAATACTTAGGGTAGCCTAATCTCCTAAAACTCTCCTCAGGTAATCCAACTCTTCGTCTAAAAATTCGGGACTGCAAATCCTATAAGCCCTGATGGCCAACCCTGTCATTAATCCTATTTTTATTTCTTTCCTATGACTGGAGAACCTATGTATGTATGAATTGGTGTGTGTCTTCTTCCTATATACCTTGAATTTTAAATTCTCCCCTACCCTCTTGACCAGGACATCCAAGAAAGGAATTTCTCCTTCCTTCTCTTCTTCTAATGTGAACTTGATGTGTTCATATAGTTTATTTATGTTTTCTAGAAACTTGTGTAGATCTTCCCTTTCTCCCTTGTAAATGATCAAGATGTCATCCACGTATCTTACCCATTTTACGATATTTAAGTTCCCTTTATTTATTTTGCCCACCTCTTCCTTTTCAAACCATTCCATAAAGATATTGGCTAGAATTGGTGAAAGACTTGAACCCATGGCCACGCCATTTTTTTGTATATAATGGTTTTCGCCCCACTTGAAAACATTAACGCTGAGGGCCGCTGTTAGCAGTTTTATTAAAACGTCATGATCTATGTCGCATGTATAGACCCCCTCCTCCATATTCTTTTTTATTATTTCCATCGTCGTCTTTACTGGTACGTTAGTGAACAGGGAAGTTACATCCAAACTTGCAAATTTGCAGTCTTTTACGTTGATTTTGGATAATTCGTCTATCAGGTTCATGTTATGTTTTAAATGCCCTTCGGCTACTAAGCCTACCCATTTTCCCATTATGTTGGAAAGAAATTTCTCCAGCCTCCTCTGCGGTGATCTCGTCGATGCCACGATCGGTCTTAGCGGGCACCCTTCCTTGTGGATCTTAGGGCTACCATAAATATATGGGATCTCTGGACTTTCCACTGATTTTACTCTATGTTCTAATTCTTTTCTTTTGGTTTTGTCGTGGATTTTTGTCAACGCTTCCCTTACTACTTTGTTAAAATTGCACTGTACCCCACTAATGTCCGGTTTTTTGTTGCAAGCCTCATATGTGTTTTCATCGTTTAACAGTTGTTCTAACTTATTCTCGTATTCTGCGGCGTCCATTACTACAACCGCCCCCCCTTTGTCTGCCTTACAAATCTTTATGTCCTTGTATTTTCCTAACCTATCAAGGGCCTTACGTAACCTCTCCGGAAACACGAATCTGTTCGACCTAATCCCCGCCCACATGGCCCCCCTGCAAAAAGCTGCTTCATCCCCATTTTTGTTCTTATCTAGTTCTCTTAAGCTTCTACACATTTCGATGAAATCTTGACTTTCGTTCCCCATGCAAAAATTAAGGCCATATCCTAACACTAGCACTTCATCCCTACTTAGGAGTCTCTTAGAAATATTCTTGACTAAATTAGGTCGAACAGATTCGTGTTTCCGGAGAGGTTACGTAAGGCCCTTGATAGGTTAGGAAAATACAAGGACATAAAGATTTGTAAGGCAGACAAAGGGGGGGCGGTTGTAGTAATGGACGCCGCAGAATACGAGAATAAGTTAGAACAACTGTTAAACGATGAAAACACATATGAGGCTTGCAACAAAAAACCGGACATTAGTGGGGTACAGTGCAATTTTAACAAAGAAGTAAGGGAAGCGTTGACAAAAATCCACGACAAAACCAAAAGAAAAGAATTAGAACATGGAGTAAAATCAGTGGAAAGTCCAGAGATCCCATATATTTATGGTAGCCCTAAGATCCACAAGGAAGGGTGCCCGCTAAGACCGATCGTGGCATCGACGAGATCACCGCAGAGGAGGCTGGAGAAATTTCTTTCCAACATAATGGGAAAATGGGTAGGCTTAGTAGCCGAAGGGCATTTAAAACATAACATGAACCTGATAGACGAATTATCCAAAATTAACGTAAAAGACTGCAAATTTGCAAGTTTGATGTAACTTCCCTGTTCACTAACGTACCAGTAAAGACGACGATGGAAATAATAAAAAGAATATGGAGGAGGGGGTCTATACATGCGACATAGATCATGACGTTTTAATAAAACTGGAATGTTTTCAAGGGGGCGAAACCATTATATACAAAAAAATGGCGTGGCCATGGGTTCAAGTCTTTCACCAATTCTAGCCAATATCTTTATGGAATGGTTTGAAAAGGAAGAGGTGGGCAAAATAAATAAAGGGAACTTAAATATCGTAAAATGGGTAAGATACGTGGATGACATCTTGATCATTTACAAGGAGAAAGGGAAGATCTACACAAGTTTCTAGAAAACATAAATAAACTATATGAACACATCAAGTTCACATTAGAAGAAGAGAAGGAAGGAGAAATTCCTTTCTTGGATGTCCTGGTCAAGAGGGTAGGGGAGAATTTAAAATTCAAGGTATATAGGAAGAAGACACACACCAATTCATACATACATAGGTTCTCCAGTCATAGGAAAGAAATAAAAATAGGATTAATGACAGGGTTGGCCATCAGGGCTTATAGGATTTGCAGTCCTGAATTTTTTAGACGAAGAATTGGATTACCTGAGGGAGAGTTTTAGGAGATTAGGCTACCCTAAGTATTGGTGGGAGTGGGCACATATCAAAGCAAGGAAAACTATTTTGGGGAGAGGGAAAGGATTGAAAAGGAACATTTGGTAGGAAAGAAAATAATTACAGTTCCGGACAACAACTCTATTGCACCCATCAACAGGAAGCTAAATAATTTCAAATTGATAGGCAGCTACAAAAACACCATTAGGAATAAAATAGTTAGAAACAAAAAGTCGGTAGAGGAGGAAGAGATTAGAGGGGGGGGTTTATATGGCAGCGTGTCTAGACTGTGAAGAAGGGTACTATGGCGAAACTGGCAAATCATGTAAAGAGCGAAGCAAACAACATCTGCAGAACATAAGGCATTATAATCAGACGTCGGCAGTTGCCAAACACTGTTGGGAAAATGATCACAGAATAGACTGGGAAAATATGAGTTTTCTGTACAGGAACACCAACAAAACATCTAGACTGGTTGTAGAGAACGCCTTCATAACTTGCGCCAACAACACGATGGCAGGGAACACCGGAAACGGCTTTGAAGACGGCATATCTAGAAAAATCGTATACCCACAGTAGCAAGGAAACGAAGAAAAACGCAAGAGAACGCACGGAAAACGGACATCTGGAACCAGGGATCAGAGAAAGACCAAGGTCAAGAGAGGGTGGAGGTCACACAGGAAGAGCTAGGCGATTATAGGATTAAAAGTACCCAGCACACAGATATAAATACAGCCGGACTATGCGTTTGCTCATTGTACGGATACTTGATAATGTGGACTGTTTGTCCAAGAAAGCTTGTAACTTTTTGAATAAAAACTCCATTAGATACCATCCAGTTTGAATGAGGTCCTTTAGTAATTCTACTAATGCACAGAACAATTGTGTATGTGATAAAGTTAATATAATATATATATATATATATATATATATATATATATATATATATATATATATATATATATATATTTCTGATGTGAGTAAGAAATTTATTCCTCTTCCGGATGTGATTGTGTAGTGATTATCTCTCTCTCTCTCTCTCTCTCTCTCTCTCTCTCTCTCTCTCTCTCTCTCTCTCTCTCTCTATATATATATATATATATATATATATATATATATATATATATATATATATATACATATATGAATTGGCATTGTCTGCTTGATTCATCGAATTCAGTCATCAGCGGTAAATGCGAGATTAATCGAATACTGTTCACGAATGTTGTATAGGCGATATATTTCCACCTTTGTAAGAATGAAAAAGAAAATGGAAACTCTCGTATTTCCTTCACATTATATTCAGAATAATGCCGCTCATTTTTTACTTCATTCATCTTCGAAGATTTATTGCATAATCATCCATTAGTATGTGTCATCCCGAGAATAGAAGTCGTTATTTTCATATAGCATTTGTGTCGAAAACCCCAAAAGCCATTTCCTATTGAAAGGATCTGCTTTTGTGTGTGATGTCTGTCAAGATACACCAATATGTTCTATTGTGCTGCGATAAATTAAAGCCTTTAGAAATAGCGTGCAAAGGAGCCCATTTCTACACAGTAGGATTATTCCCAGCAGTAGGGAAACTCCGCTGCTTTCTACATCAAGTATTCATCATCAAGTGGGGAACGTTAATCAAAAGACGTATTCCTCACTTAATGCAGTAAATATTTCAAAAAATAAAAAAAAAGAAAGTAGACATAAAGGAGAAAAGATGTTAAAATTTAAAGACTGTTGTAACCATTGAAATATGTGATGAAACTTTTTTTTTTTTTGTATAGAGACGTGAGCAGGAACTCGTATTCAAACAAGATCATTATCATAAAATGACTTCATGAGACTGTAGGATTAACATTTATGTAGATGCAGAAATCAGACTGTTAGTTTATTGACATATTATGTACTGAATATTTGGGAAGTCCTTGACCAGAATATAAATAGTTACTCTGTAATGCCATCCTTTAGGGAAGATTGGCACTTTACCACTTCCATTATATAAATAGAACTATTGGGACCTACCCCTCGATTTCATTCGCTCTGAAATGTCAGTGACGAAAATGAAATCATCAAGGTTAAATGAAAAACGCAATCTAATATTTACCCTATCTCCTCACAGAAAATGTTAACGAAATTAATCTGTTTTGCAACAGCACACTTATTTGATATACCCCTTTGCCGGGTTTTTGAAATCAGAGTAAATGGAGCGAGCAAACTGGAGGCGACCAGGACAATAATAAATATGAATTTAATAGAGCTGTAAAAATGTGAAAAAGTTCTGCAGCGAGATCGTTGATTGCTTTCCATAGGACGCTGATTGGGTTCAACCCTTCACTTCGATCGTTTCCGAATGCCTGTTGGAGCAAGGATCTTTCAATCGTGGAATATACAGCTACGTAAGAGTCGGGTTATTCTTCCGTTAGATACACTGTTATACTTATAAAGTTTGTTTTCTCCGCTTGTATGTTATCGTTTCTTGCGTAATATATCGATATTTTACACATTTTTTAAAATTTACCTGGAAGAGCTTCGAAGTAAAGGCGTATAGTTGAAGGGACGCTTGTCAAATATTTTTATGGCGATATATATACACACACACACACATTATATATATATATATATATATATATATATATATATATATATATATATATATATATATATATATATATATATATATATATATATATATATATTTATCACATTACCGTGACATTTTATGTACAGTACAAACATTAAACTACAAATGTCTTTTAATATCCAGTTCGCACTACTTCGGGAATATCACCTAGGGGGAATTAAAAGTGATAAATGGATTGGTACCTAAGTGACTCGAACACCCAACAGTACCCTCCAACGACTTCCAGTCGACATTTAAGACCATCAGGCGATATACGAGGTGTGATCATAAAGTATCGGGACTGTTGCTATGGTAAAGGAGCTAAAATACGCAGAATGAGGCCACTTGGCACAGATTGACCTTGACCCACCCCCCCAACTAAGTTTTTAGCGTCCTAGCTCACTTCCGCTCTTTACAGCAGTGCTTGGAAGGAATGTGTGTAGTGTGTGGTCGTTGCATTGACTATGATGGAGAAAGTTGAACAGAAAATTTGCATCAAATTTTGCCAAAAGCTTGTCGATACCTGCGCACAGACCTATGCAAAGTTGCAAAAAATGTATGGAGAGGAGTGTATGAGCCGCACACGAGTGTACGGGTGGTTCAGACGTTTTTAAGATGGCCGATAAAATGTCGATAGTGACGAACATTCTGGGAGACCCGCAACCAGCAGAACAGAAAAACGTTGTTTTCTTTGACTACAAGGGAATTGTTCATCATGGGTGTGCTCCACCTGGTCAGACAATAAGCAAGAAGTACTACTGTGACGTGTTGCGGCATTTGTGGGATGCTATTCTTCGGAAAAGGACCAGAATTGTATGCGTCTGGTGAGTGTCACTTGCACCATGAGAACGCACCTGCCCATTCAGCGCAGCTTGTGCAGTAGTTTTTGGACAAGCACAACATCCCCCAGGTCTGACAGCCACCTCATTCCCCAGATCTCGCCCCTTGCGACTTTTTCCTCTTAACAAAAATCAAATCCCACTTGAAAGGAAGATGATTTCAGGACGTCGAGGAGATCCAAGTAAATGCGACGAGGCAGCTGCTGATTATTCCAGCAAACGAGTTCCAGGAATGCTTCCTTCAATGGAAACAGCTCTGGATAAAATGTGTGGTATCCAAAGGAAATTAAATTCTAAAATGGTACGTGTTGCAGTTTTCTTTTTATAGCACCAGTCCTGATACTTTGATCACACTCGTATATATATATATATATATATATATATATATATATATATATATATATATATATATATATATATATATATATATATATATATAATGAGATAGGAATTTGTGAGATTATGCATTATTAATGAGTAAATTACGTGTATGAGCAAATTTATAGGTGTAATGGAGTAAAAACAGGAGTGAAGGTCAATATATCTGACCATTATTTGGATGAACTAATAGTTAACATGTATCAATTGAAGAAGATCGAATGACAGCATGAATTTAAATGTTATTAAGGCAATAGAAGTAGGAATGGTTAAGGGTATATGTGATTAAGGCAATATAAGTAGGAATGGTTAAGGGTATATGTGACGAAAAGCAACCCGGAGTTAGACACACATGTGTAAAAAATATATAAGGTTGAAGTATCTCAGAATAAAAGATGCAAATCAGTATTTTAAAAATTTTCCAATGTAGAGGCTAGAAGAAAGGAACAGGCGAATAACACGTGAGTAGAATTTGTCAGTGTCGTTTTGAGAATGCCCCGTGGAAATGAGCTCATAAGAATATAAGGCCAGACAGTTAAAAGCATCTAGCATGGGAGGCCCTCAGGAGCTGATGTGATTACAGTGAGATACTGCAGTATGGTTGTGAGATGTAGCAGACTAAGGGGTGGTGTGATATGTCTGGACGAAGGAAAGGTTGAAAAGGAATAGTTAAAAGGAATAATTTTCTTTTCTATAAAGGTCAAGATTACAAGGAAAAAAAAGAATTGCTGAGGTATAGCATTGAACAGTGCACCAAAGAAAGTGTGTGCTAGGATTTTGGTAACGAAAATGAGACAGGGACGCGAAGAACAGTGTTGGCTTAGGCAGTGCAGAGGTGAGTGGATTAAGTATTTATGAAACAGAGTAATTGTATTTGGAATATGTGGCTGTAGAAAACCTAGGATACAATTAATTGAGAAGCTAGGTGAGGGACGTTGAAGATGGTATGGTATGTTAAATAAGTTGAGAGTGAATGTGAAGTTGTGCTAGAGTAAACAGGAGAGGGTCTGGTTTTATATAAAAGCAGGTCTTGGACTAAAGTATGCTTTTTCCACTTCTGCTGGTTGTCTTCCAAGATAGGGTGATGCAAGGAGTCAAAGAAAGGAGTTTAAATGTCGGTGCTAAGTATGGGGTACGAAAATTGGTTGGAAATGGTATGGAACTGGTTGTTGGATGCAGGCACAATACTGATTGTGAATAATGAAAAGTAACAACGGAGATCTGTGAAATAATTTGAGGTATTGTAAGAAGAGATCTGTAGTGAATGTTAATGTGGGTGTTGGAAGAATATGTGGAGGAGAACTGGAGTTTCTATGATAACCAAGGTTGTGATGTATGAATAGGCATTAGACCTAATTCTCTTTTTTTGAAACTAAGGTTGTGATGTATGAATGGGCATTAGAGCTAATTCTCTTTTTTGAAGCTTGAATAAAAATGGGGAAGAAAGATGGAAGCCATTGAGTGAATTCTTTCTATATAAATTTAATGAGAGAACTGAAATGGTAAATGATAGGGGGATACTGTACCTATAAAATGGTTAGTGTAGGCAAAAGGAATGAAAAAACACTACCTTGAGGAAGCATATTGAGGGTGAATATTTCAAATAATTAGCAACATTGATAATCAATATTATGTTCTCTTGGTTTGGAATATTGTGAAAAACTAAAGTCAAATTAAGAAATGAGCAAGCTAAATAGTCTAATATTCCATACACTGGTGCACTTCGATATATATTGCCATTGGGACATGACTCATGGAATGGCAATCAAACTATAACTAAAAGACTGGCAGTTCGTGAATACATGCTTTTAGAAGATTATCAAGAGACAGTCAGCAGGATAGTTAGAAATGATACCTCAACGAACTTCCATATGTAGGTGAGATGATGATGAAGGGCAGTTGGAGAAGGCTAGGACATGTTCTGCATACTGTTCTGGGAGAATAGTGCATGAGTGTCAAGTGGACTCTTTAGGGCATTAGAAGAGTTTAAAAACTTAGACCCACTTGGGCAAGACCTTTGAGAGTGGAGCTTTGCGGAAGTGAAAGCTCAGGAAAGGCATTAGTGGAAGAATTTCAGAGACCCAGTGTCGCACAGCACTGATGATGATGATGATGATGGTGAGGTAAAGGTTAGCTCAGAGTTTTTCAGATGGTGTTTCATGTTGAAAGACCGTATGTGTGACAAAATTTTCCTTTCCCAAGGCGTTTACAAAGCCTTACCAGATACGTCTGTGTCCTGGTGTATAAAATAAAGCAAGGGATATTGATAAAATTCAGGAAAGAGCTATCTTTACCTAAAAAAAAAACCCGAGAAGATACCCTTTCTGCCAGGGAGTATTAGCAACTGTAGGCAGTCATTTAAATGATGTAAGTTTCCATTTCAAGGGATTAAAAGGCATGAAGTTGATTAAAGCAGATTTGAGTAACGATTTTACAGAATGTGGTGACTCCATTGTAAGCCTTTCAAAACAGAAATATGCACCATTAACGAATATGGGACTTAATCTTGTTCATCTTGAAACATTAACCCAATGAAAGGAAAATTTAGCAGAAGTAATATGTCTTTATCTCAACTTTGAAATTGTTCCAATAAAATGAGCTATGCTGTCTTTCTCACCTCTCATTCTCTCTCTGTCGCCCTATCTCCATTTCCCCCCCCTCCTCCTCTCTCTCTCTCTCTCTCTCTCTCTCTCTCTCTCTCTCTCTCATTTTGTTCTAAACTCATCACACTTATCTGTTTCAGTCTCATTATATCACTTTTATATAATAAAGTTTTAATTGTTTGGAATCCTTGATCTTCGTTAAACGAATCTTGTCTCTAAACTTCGGGTTGAGAAATGTTTGAGAGAAGTTTAAGCATGTTTTCCTCAAAGTAACCTCTTCCATCAAGCGAAAGCATCATCTACGGAACTTCTCTCTAGATTGGATGTCTTAGATTTACATTTTTATATTTTTTGATAATTAGTTCTTCTTTTGGAGGAATTCTCGAGTTTTTTCCGTACCTCACCGAGGATAGCCCGTTTGGAGAAAGTGATTTACTTTAACGTAAAGCCGTCCCTATCTCTTTAAAAAATATTTTTTCTGCCTAATTGTCATGTTTGTATTAGAGAAACTAAGGGGTTACTCATTTGGGTATTAATGAATTTATAAAAAAAAAAAATGAACGTATAATTTGGTTAACCAAAATCATCGAATTATCAATATATCTTGGAGATTTCAAACATAAGTGAAGTAGCATTAACGTCTTTCTGTCTAGGAAAAAGCATCGGAAATTTACTATAGCAAGTCTGCCAGGAAAGCAGTACCCCTGAGAACAAGGGATGCTGGATTATCAAGATAAGAAAGTCGATGAGCTTGAATGGGAAGCTTCTGGAGATTTAATTAAACGGATCCTCGCCCTCGCTCGTAATTCGGGCATAAGCAGACACAAGTGCACGCACGCACATACCCGTGACATAATATAATATATATATTATGTATTATATATATATATATATATATATATATATATATATATATATATATATATATATATATATATATATATATATATATATATATATATATATATATTTTTAAATAAGAATTGTTCTAAACACCTGGTTATTACACAACTAATCACAGAATTCAGAAATTTACCTCACTTCAGCCATATACCTGAACTCTTATAACAATAAAAATTACGACTGAGTACTCTAAAGGTAACAGTGATCTCTTAAAAAGTTTATTAATCACGTGAAAAATCAAACTAAGTTTATCAAAACAAGTGTGAGGTATCAATAATTAAACAAGAAATATACTAGAGCAAAAGGGCATCACTCC
>NC_089788.1:16052072-16057072 GCF_040412425.1 Macrobrachium rosenbergii | reverse complement strand
TTAGTCAGTGCTTTTTAACATGGCTTGATGGATGTGTGTATGCAGGAATTCAAGGATATTTACATTAATTATCCCTTCAAATATAAAAGAATAAATATTTATTTAGCTGTATCTTATTTCGTGTCCCTCCCCCATCGTTGTTGTTGCTTTTGGTTAAGCTGGCTTTATGCCATCACGGGCTCTTGCTCATAGAGCAGCCCGTAAGTAATTTTTTGATGAGCAGGTTAAATTAAGGATATGAAGGTCATTACTTGATTTGTGACTCGTGCGCCTGCCAGTGAAATGGTATGAAATGAAAGGTTAACAGTCGATGTTACAAACCTCTTTGAGCCCTAAGGGAGAAATAGCGATAGTAGCGAGTCCTGGAAGGCGGTAGATAGCCAGTAGGGAAAATGAAATAATTATCGTCGGAGAAAAATAGGGGAAAAAAACAGAAAATCTATATTTAACTTACTTTGAGCAATAGGAAAAAGCATCGATCTTTTAGTGGTAGGGATCGATGGAGGAAAAGGGAGAATTTTAAGCGATAGTTGAAAAAATTTCGGTTGTTAGACGTGAGGCGGCCGAGAAGTGGGGGAAATAAAAAGGATTTTATGGGGGGATAGGGGTTAGTTACCAATCATTTGATTGACTACTATCGGAGTGATCATCACGGAGTTGCTGTCTGAGGAAATTGTCGGAGAGGGAAATGCCATATTGTTTGTGGATTTCTTTGAGGTAACCATTCAAAAATTTCCAGTCCATTTTAGGGTTATATCCCAGGTTATGTCTCAGTGTAAGCAGTTTTAGTTAGGATGTCATAGAGGTTTGTTGTAGTTAAAAGCAACTTTGGTTTTTGTTCTTCCGGGCTGCCAAGCGAACTTGAGGCTTGAGGTTCGATGACGGGGTTTGGAGTAGGTTGAGGAGGAGGAGGAGAGGTTTGAGTAGATTGAGGGGGTTGGGGTGCTGGCTGCTTAGTTTGAGTCTCTTTTTCGTGACACAAGACAGGTTCAGGAACTGAGTGGCTTGAGGAGGAGGGGTTTGGGGTACCGGCTGCTCACCCTGAGTCCCTTTCTCGTGACGCAAAACAAGCACTGCTTCCACCACTTGTTTGGTAGTTATAAGTGTCGTTGCTCTGAGGGTTGTCTTGGTGGCCTCTTGCTTTCAACTGATGCAGGCAGTTGGTCTTGACTGGTTAAACTCTTGCGTTCAACTGTTTGGCAATGGGTGACAGTCTCCCACTTTTTTCAACATTTAAACCACGCTGCAAATTGCAGGGCCTCTGCAACGTTCCTGGTGATGACCATAGCACTGGCATCTGTAGCACCTGAGAGCTTCTGGAGTGTATTCCTCTGTGGGGAAGTATCCCCATATCCTAAGTTTATAACTCCTCTCTCTCTCTCTCTCTCTCTCTCTCTCTCTCTCTCTAAAACACACACACACACACACAAACACACACACACACACACACACACACACACACACACACACACACACACATTTTTATGGTTTATTACTACAGAAAATACCTGTTTACAGTGATTTTTATGGTTTATTGCTGCACTGAGCTTAACAAGCACTTCCTATAAGAATGTAGCATTTTACGTAAATGATTATCAAAATGTATTTTACCTTCATGAATTATGTGATGCACACTGATCTCCACAGTTCCATTTGTAAATAAGGATGTTATTTTTTGCTATTCTATTTAAATAATCAGGAAATCTTTCCTTTAACTCTATTTAATAATCGGACGGACGTAGTTCTACTTAGCAATCAAGCGTTGAAAAGATTGGTCGTCTGTCGTATATATATATATATATATATATATATATATATATATATATATATATATATATATATATATATATATATATATATATATATATATATATATATATATATATATATATATATATATATATATATATGTATATATATATATATATATATATATATATATATATATATATATATATATATATATATATGTATATATATATATATGTATATATATATATATATATATATATATATATATATATATATATATATATATATATATATATATATATATATATATATATATATATATATATGTGTGTGTGTGTATATGTGTATGTATGTGTGTGTGTGTATATATAGATATGAAGATGGAACGCACACTAACTTGACTCCGGCATTGACTGATTGCCATGGCAGGTCATTTCTGGAATTCTCTAAATTTTATTATTTCCAGTAAATTAGGGTTCCCACTCATTTCTGATAATGTTTTGAATATAGTTCGTGGAAGATTTTTTTTTTCCATAGTTGAGGTCACTGGTAAGTTTGTTTTTCCATGTTTGAGGTCACTGGTAAGTCTGTCAAAATGATGAGCATCTCAGTCCAGTCCTACTATAATAATCGGAAACAAACTGCATGTCTAAAGTCTCGCTCCTATTTTGAAATGATCAACGTGATTTTACCGTTGTTTGCTTTCCTTGTAGTCATGTTCATGATCGTCTTGTCCAAAATCTTACAGATTTTACTTGTATATTAAGAATAACTTTGTTTCCAAGTAAAACTATCAGATTTCAGACAAATGATCAACCGAGTGTTGTAGATTCTTGTAGAAGGTTATGTAATGACCGACAAAATATGATCAGGTTTGTTTCGCTATATAAGAAGTACTTTCAATTGCACATTCTTTAAAGTGAAGATTGCTGAGAGGGGCATTGGCACCGATTATAAAAATGAAGTTAAGGTAGCGACTGAGTATTGATTTTGGTTTACTAAATTAAAATCCTCCTTCGTAGCCAATGCGTTCACTATCCCTCCTCTTGCTGATGAGGGGAAGATGGTGACCAACTTGAGGACCAGATAGTGATCTGCTTTGGTTAATCATTGCTGAAGGGTCTTCCACTGGCGTTCTGCTTCATGGTAGTTATCATCCTCGGCACTCACAAAATTTGTTTTCCAATTAATGACATTAAAGAAATGGATGAGGTGAAGATCCAGGCAGGGGTTTTCCAGTTGACTAGAAATCAGGCTGATGTATGAGTCATGTCCTTCTTCTTACCTTATAATCTTTTGCGGGTGTTTCTGTAAGTTTCCTCAAATTCAGGTTTTGTAGCACAGTATCAAATTCAACAGTCTGCATTCAGCTGATCATTAAACAAATAGGTGCAGTTTTAGTTTGTTTCTTTTTACTTATTTGTCATTGTACTGTATTTAGTAAAAGAAAAATAGGACGTTATAAGATTTAGATGTAGATCTTCACCTTTGATTATTGGATGTAGATTAAAAGGTCAGGAACTAGCTGGATGTTTATGTCCTATTAAAGCTCTGTTTCATGATATTTCTTCATCCTCATTAGCTATACATAGAAGCATTGTATCGTTCTCAAGAGACTTTAGCTATTTATGCTTTAATTTGGAAGACCTTAATTTATGGTAAAGCATTTTTAGTCGAGAGTCTCATATTTTTCATCTGTGTTCACTCTTCAACATATTTTGTTAAGTTGATTCAGCCATTCATTTAATCTCTCTCTCTCTCTCTCTCTCTCTCTCTCTCTCTCTCTCTCTCTCTCTCTCTCTCTCTCTCTCTCTCTCTCTCTCCTCTTTGTCGAAGAACTTAATTTTGTAGCTATTTTTAAATGTCAGATTTTTTAATAAAGTGATGCATCGTCATTGCAACTGAACAAATTTTTGTTAAGAGAAAGAATAGGGAGAAATCAAATATACAGTATATCCCCATTGGGACATTAACAGAAAATAGGGATTATTATTCCAATCTCAGTTCAACTGAGAGATCCAGTGACTCCCACGGAAAAGAGAATCATGATTGTTTCTCTGACATTAATGAGTAATTGTTCTCTGAATTGCAGATAAATTACCCACAATGCAAGCGGAGCGTCTCATTTAGGCAATTTTGGCATTGCAACACTGGCTATATTGCTTAGTAAATAAGCTAAGATTAAAGAATTTAAGTAAAACCCTTTCTTCTGTTTTCCAACAAGTTTAAAATGTTTATTTCTTATATAGCTTTTCGTTGACAATTCGGCTGACAACATCCTAACAATATTTTTCTTATAAAATCCAACTTCATTCGGCACTAACTGTGTATCAGTAATTAGAACCAGGAGTTTTATTTATTCTAAAATATGGCCTTAAACGTTTATAAATATTTTCAACGATTCCTTGTAGGATTAATATTTATTCTGAGAACATTTACCAATCACCTGTCATAGTGAGACGGTTGATATCGACTCTTTAAATACGCACACCATTCCCGACAGGAAAATGTACAGAAGAGTCGATATCAAAGATTTTTTCTCTTGAGTTATTGGTTAACTCGACTATCCATCACTAATTCTAAAAAAAATATATATATATATATATATATATATATATTGATATATATATATATTAATACACATATATATATATATAGAATTCGACAGAAATATACACATAGTATTGATATCATTTAGTGTGTGTACAATCATTTAGCTTAACTCTCTCTACCTCGAAATAATATATTTTCATAAATGGTTACCCGAAGGGAATTTTTAGTTGATAATAAGTTCGACTATCTCATGGGCTCGAAACACGGAAGAATAGAACTCAAGACTACAGTGACGCTCATTCAACCACACGACCAACAAGTGAGGTATAAGCCACTGTAGTCCTGAGTTCTTGTCTTCCGTGGTTCGAACAAACTGAACCAACTATATTATTTCGAGGCAGAGCGAACTTATTATCAGATAAAAATCTAATACTTGTATATATAACATATATGAAAATATATATATATATATATATATATATATATATATATATATATATATATATATATATATATATATATATGTATATATAATATATATGTGGTGTATATATATATATATATATATATATATATATATATATATATATATATATATATATATATATATATATATATATATATATATATATATATATATATATATATATATATATATATATATATATATATATATAATATGTGTATATATTTAT
>NC_089788.1:16042072-16049572 GCF_040412425.1 Macrobrachium rosenbergii | reverse complement strand
TATCCTTTGACTCGCAGCGTTTTCAGTGCAAAAATCAAGTCGAATCGACATTCCAGAGTTCCTGGCTTATGGTCACCTATGCAGAATGGGTTATCATGCTTTAAGAAGAGAATTATACTTTCAACGAGGGTTTATAGTATAAATCTTTAATTCCCCGAAAACATTCAGTTGTTAGAGAGAGAGATAGTTCCTGAGAGAGAGAGAGAGAGAGAGAGAGAAATAAAAATATATTTGTATTTCTGTACTAATCTCAAATACCCTTTGAAATTTCTATTGCATTGGCCATTATGATAGCATCATCTCCATAATAGCGAACCAATCAAATGAATCTGAAATACTCACTGTAATCTTGACTCACGTATTCTTGATATTAGTTACTGATGAAATTATTCATTTTTTTATTTGAACAGGTTTATTGGATCCATTCTTCAATTATATTTGCAAATATTGAATAAGATAGCTTGTGATTATTAACGGATGCTTTGTCATCATTGATATTAACCTCATCGTCTGATGGTATGGAAGCTTCATTATGATCTGCTTTTGGTTTTTAAACGCCACCAGTTCTTCCTGGAAGGGCATTTGGCGAAAAAAAAGAAAACGGTTAATAATGATAATGGCGTATCCTATTATGCGAGTTGGTATTTGAATATCAAAAGATATTACATTCCATTTCCATAACAGCAGTACTGTGTTTTGGGGGTAGGAGCGCGTTGATAGATTAAAGGGGGATTTCATTGTCCAGTCATGAAAGGTTTACAGTGATGTCTTGAATATTTAAACAAAAATGTCATTCTGTAGTTTATGATACTCATTAACTGTGATCATATTTACGATTATGGTAGAATAAACGAAAATATCATTAACACACAAACAAAATTATTCTATCTAAAATGAAATTTTATACCTTCACACCTGTTCAGAACTGTCTTGAGTGACCGGGAAGAAGAAAGTTTGAACTTTCACACAAATGCATAGGTTTGTTTCGGCAGTAAGAGATAAAAATTTATAATTAGAAATGTGGATGTATTTGTTTACGTGATATTAGTTCAGAATTCATATATATATATATATACACCCTAATATATATATATCTCTCTCTCTCTCTCTCTCTCTCTCTCTCTCTCTCTTGAATCTCTATATCTATGTATACTTTCCACATTATCTGTGTTTATAAATTTACACACAAACAAATAATATTAATGCATAACTTACAGACCTTGTTATTGTCACGATTGAGGTGGGTAAAACATTTATTCATATCAAAACCATATATGTATTTTTACAATGACCTGCAACTGAAAAGTCGATATCTTGAGTAAAATTCTAAAATAAAAATACATTTCAATTCATTTCTGTGCATTTGCAGCTGGATACAGTCGCTGTTAATCCAAATTGCAATTTCAATTTTGAATCTACATTATATATATTGAGCAATATACAATATTATATTGCGGTCTCAAGAGAAATGCTTTTATGCGTATATCAACCTCCCACATCGACGAATGTCGAATTTTACTTTCTTCTTGCAGGGTATATTGCCTTGAATGAAAGCCATTGCTCATTTGTTCCTGAATAAGTTCAGTAGTTTGTCTACTGTTTGCCAAAAGACGCCAAAGAATGTAGGCATAAAAAGCTATGCTAGAAAAATTTGTAAAGCAAATAACTATCCAAGATATCAACGATACTAACACTGCAAGAGTTAATTAATGAAACTGAAATAACGTAAAAGGAGAGACTGTCCAGAACTGAAACTTGAGAATGACATATAAAGAGGCAGAAATTGCAACATTAAATAAAAAAAAAAACAAGAAGAATAGTATTAAGTATATATAGAATAAAATTTTTGTACAACTTGAATATTTTGACAGATTTTCAATTTTTATATGCTATTTCTTTGCTGTGTAGGTGGAGATAAAACCAAAAGTGAAATAAAATGTCAGATCAAATGTAATGAAGCCAAATCTTCAGTTCATAGCGACGGTGAATCATCTGCAACATATGGAACCATCTTATTGAGACGGTTTCTCTTAACTTGGATTTGGGTCCTATTATCACTTTAGTGTTAGTTTATTTAAGGAAATAAATGCGTGTTTTTATCGAATTTTCAGAATAAATAAAATTTAACCTTTATTCATCATCGAAGAAGCGATGTTGACCAACGATTATTATGCAGTTGATTGGAGAATAACAGAGACAATTGATTTTGTCTAAATCAAACCTGATAAATGAATAACGTTCTGTTAGAACTAAATAGCGATGATGCTGGAAGACTGGAATGGAAAAAGACTTGGGTTAATAATAATTCACCCAAAAGACTTGCTGAATGCCTTAATACTAAAACATATTATTATATTCTGTTTATAACAGCAGGATATAATATTTAATTGGCGCGTTAATAGATTAAAGGGGATTTAATCTTTTCAGTCATGAAAATATATCCAAAATTTAAAAAAAATAGTCATTCTATAGAGCTACTGATAGTCACTATCTGTGTTATTGTTTACTGTGGTAGAATAAATTTTTAATATTTAACAAAAAGCAAAATGAAAATATCTACTAGATTACTTTACACCTTCCCGTGTGTCAAGTTGTCGTGAAGGGGAGATTTTTATTTAATTTTCACAGAATAATGTATATCCATTCCAGGAGATTTAGTAATTAGAATAAGAAGAAAAATTATTATTTTCTTGATAATATAGTTTAGGGTTTCATATGAACTGCTGTCCTTCTTGCCCCAGTTTTGAATCCTCTCTCTGAAGAACTTTCTCTTTTATTTTCTCTCTTAATATATGAAGGTTTTCAGTGGAAACCTGTTAAATAGTCCACAGAACAAAAAGCATGACATATAAAGAGCTGCTTGTGATTGTTCCTGAGAGAGTGGGTAAAACCTCATACCAAAGCCAATGCTCAGTCAACTGAAAAGTCGATATCTTGAATAAAGTTCTAAAGAACCTACATTTCAAGACTCGGTTTCAAACTTTGCATTTTTCTGATGTAACTGGATATCAAAATCAAGTGTTAATCCATATTGTTGTCATTTTAACGAAAATTAAATCTACATTGTTTCATTTTCAATATACAGTATTATTTTTGGTCTCAAGAGTAATGGTTTACGTAAATCAACAAATACAAAATCTTTTAGTTTCTTCGTGCAAGATACTGCATTGAATGAAAGCCATTGCGAGAATGTAAGAATAAGTGTGATGTTTGTGCAAAATATAAATAAGCAAAAGTGAAGACCACAGAAAAACCATCCCAAGTATGATTAAAAATTTGAAGAGAAAAACCACCAAGACAATTATCAACGTTTGTCCAACAATTCAACAAAAGAAACTAAAATAACTTACAGAGGAACAAATTCAGAACTGTCACCTGAGAATGGTGTATAAAGAGAGGTAGAAAACCAACCTAAATAAAAAAGATCGATTGTTTCAAGTGTATCTTAAAATAAAATGACTATAACTTTTTCATTTTGAAGATTTCCATTTTATGAGCTAGTTCTTTGCTGTGCAGATGAAGAAAAATTTTTCAAAATCAATAAAATGTCAGTCGATTGTAATGAAATTTGTATTGACGTTTTTGTTAATCTGTTCAAACAATTCATTTCTTATTGAAGGAAATCTTGAACTAAAGAAAAATGTAAATGTTATAAAGGAAATAGATGTATTTCAAAAATCTGTCTACAGAATAAATGCGCGCAGTTTTGGATTATTTTCAAATAACAAGTAAAAATGAATATCACGGTCTCGTCGTCCTTGAAAATCTGAAATACAAGAATGACGACTTTGGACCCTCATTTATCATTTTATCTGTGACGAACTGTATAAACGTCTTCATTCTCAGGAATAAAAATAATCGAAGATCCTCATGCCAAGATCGCCGAAGAACTTGGTTGGCAGAAATGTGTAGTATATGTATACGCAAATTCAAGCGTTCTTGTCAACATTTTCTGTTCGCAGAAATTTTTGCTCCAATTTTCATATTTTGGTATTTCCATATTTGTAACCTGAATATCTCCCTTGACATTTATGGATGCTGAAAAAATAGTATGTCGAGTGGTTCTAGTAATGTTTATTTTTTTATTTGATAATTTTTACGGTTCTCATTTATGGCTGCAGTTAAAATGTATGCTAAATATTTTAGGCATATCCAAGTTCCCTAAGTGAAAATGCTCTTCATTTCCTATTCATTAATTCAGTAAAAGTATTGTGAAAGCTTCGAGTCTCTTATGTTTCAGATGTGAAGCACCTCCTAATTTGTGGTTTGCTGTGTGGCAATTCCCTCTTTCCTTATAGATGGATACATTAACAACTCATCCTGAAATGTTCGTATGAACTCAATAGTTCTCATTTGACAAAATGATTATAACTGCTGCCTGAAATGCTTGTGTTGTGCAGTCTTTTATATCTCTGAGGTGGGCGGGGAATACTCAGAATTTCTGCAAATGGAAAGAATCCATTTTAACGTGAATTCCCTCCAAGCTCCGAGATGAAAGGAATCGAGAATGAAAGCAACTCCTGCACTTGACATAAAATTCAATGGTGTTATTTATTTCGTTTCCACCGAGGTAACACATATTTTCCCTCTTCCCATTCAACAGTATTTGATGAAAATGTGAGCAGGGATGCAATATTGCAATCTAAATTTATCATATCAGTAGCGTACCTGCGCCGTTCTGAATGACGGCAATACTTAAGAATTTAGATTTGCATCTTGAACGATGCCACTCTGCATTTTCTTTGTTAACATCTGTGATAGTTCGTCGTGCGAAGCTCAATACACTAATTAGACTGTCTGTTACCCACAGTCACAGTAAATGGATGACAACATTGCAGTCCCTATCATACCACTCGTCTGGTAAATCCTTTGTTAAACTTGCCATCACATCATCTCAGTGCACCGAATTGTACTGTAGTGCTTACTAGTTCGTACAACGAAGTCACAGAAAGTGAAAGAGATAAGCAAAGGCAAGCTCATTAATCTTTCGTCGCTTTGATAACACTTAGACTTTAGGGAGAGCATCCAAAGTGCTCACCTAGCGCTATAGCAAATAGCAATATATAACAATTTGACAATAATATGCATGATTAGCGGCCCAATAGACAACTTTTTTACCCATTTTGGAGGAAAAGTTATCCAACCCTCGTGAAAGAATGTGAATGAGTTATGGGAAGACAGCTTAGTAGGATATATTCCTGGTTTAGTGTGAGATCAAGTAATAATAATAATAATAATAATAATAATAATAATAATAATAATAATAATAATAATAATAATAATGAATGATGAATGTCGCAGTACCATGGGACTCAGAATGGGGGAAAAGAAGGCAGAAAAAATAGAATGTTCCAAGACCTGAGGATTGGATTGAGAAGGCAGTGGGGTATGCCAGTGGAGTAAGTGCCCATAATCATCAGAGCACTAGGCACGATACCCAAATCTCTGAAGAGAAACTTAGATAAATTGGAAGCCGAAGTAGCCCCAGGACTTACTGCAGCAGACCCTTCAACCACAGATAAAACCATCAGTCCAGATAGGCTGTGAAATAAAATGATAATAATACATTTAATATTATCATCATTGCCCACGGTTTTACATTGCCTGCCTTATCACAGGTGACATCAATAAAACTTCTTCGTAATTCAACTTTTAAGCGGAAAATTAATCGTCCGATTAAAAGCGAAGACCTCTAATTCGGACCCTCCTTGAATGAATGACTCAATCTAGGAATCTGTAAATAAAATTGCAAATCTAATAATTAGTTGCAACGAAGATGAGTTTCATTGTACGACCTTCGATTGATTTGGACGAACGGAAGCCATAGATATGTTATGTCCTCTGATCACTTGCAACTGAGTTTTATTTATTATTTTTTTTTTGTGAGAGTTTTGCGTGGTAGAGCTTTTTCCTTTGTCTTCAATTTACAGATGAAAAATAATGGGAATGTTTGTTAACGAAAAAGTCTTTCATGTTGACCAGAACTGAAAATATACTATGGCACTTTTTCATAACATGCGAAAAATTTAGTGACTTTTGTCGTTCACTTTGAGTTAGTAGAACTTATTTTGAATATTTGATTGTATTTATATGAATTCCATATGTATTCCAAAACCAAAGTAAAAAAATGACAAAAATACCGATTTTTAGTATTCATTTGTATAAAGTACAGGGACTATTCTGTCTAAAAGTTTGTAGAATTCTTTAGGAGGGCATTACTATATATATATTTACATATATATATAATATATATATATATATATATATATATGGATATATATATATATATATATATATATATATATATATATATATATATATATATATATATATATAAATATATATATATATATATATATGTATATATATAAATATATATATATATATATATATATATATATATATATATATATATATATATATATATATATATATATATATATATATATATATATATATATATATATATATATATATATATATATATATATATATATATATATATATATATATATATATATATCTAACTTCTTTCTAGAATTCACACTTTTGGATAGAATAGTCACTGCAAAGTGCTTTGAATGTCGATCTAGGGCTTTGTTATGACAAACGAATCCAAAAAAATGTGAAGATTTCAAGAAGTTAAGAGGGCATTGTGGTTATTATAATTACTACGTGCATTGTAAAGTGACTAGTAGATGTTTATATATGTGTGTTTGTGCCTGTGTGTGTATGAAATGTATGATATGGTAAGGAGTGCAGATGGTTTTGCAAATTAATTACACACATTAATTTACTATCAGAAGCTGTTGTCAGTGAGCATGTCAATGCTCCGGAAAATGATAATGTGGATAGGCATACTTGTAGTGTTACTATCTTGACAGTCAGTTATGATGATTACCAGACTTGCTTTTGCACTGAATGTAAAGTAGATTTATTATGGGGTGCAAGGTATAAGTCCTCTTACATATATATATATATATATATATATATATATATATATATATATATATATATATATAAATGTATATATTAATATATATACACATCCACACACTCACACACAATCATGAAGCTACAAATACCGCTTTCCAATTCACGCTGCTTCGAATATCCCCTCAAGGGAAATTTTTATGATGAATGGATTGGGAGATGTTAAGTGATAAATTGACGGTCAAACCACAGAGTACTGGAGTCGTTGGAAGGTACTGTGTCGAGTGTTCGAGACACTTACGGTACCGATCCAATTTATCACTTAAAAATTCCCTTCGGTAATAATTCTCCTCGGGGATATTCCTGAAGTAGTGAATTGGATAATAAACGACATTTGTAGCTTCATGATTGTATATAAATCACGGTGTGATAAAAATTATATATATATATATATATATATATATATATATATATATATATATATATATATATATATATAAATATACACATGTGTGTATGTGTATATATGTGTGTGTGTATAGAGTAACACCTCAACTTAACGGAGTT
>NC_089788.1:16019572-16039572 GCF_040412425.1 Macrobrachium rosenbergii | reverse complement strand
CTCTCTCTCTCTCTCTCTCTCTCTCCATTATTTTATTCTGTATACCTCGAAAAAGTTGTTTGACAAATGTATGTAAGAGAATTCGCTCTCTATAATTAAAGGTTAAAAACTCCGAAAGAATATCGATTAACGAAATGTTTTTAATGTAAAGGTACCTTGTCCGTGTCCTAATAATGAGCTAATAACGTTCCTTTTAAAGCTGAAATGAATGTGGTGTAAATAGAATGCTAAATAAAGAACCATTGTACCTTCAGAATGATATTGTTTACAAATATCTGCCTGACGTTGACAGGTTGATATACAGTACAGTAAGTTATAATGATGTTCCTATTAGTACTCGCTGACAGGGAGCAGTGAGTAAATGAAGCAGGCAGTACATAATTCCATTCGATAGACTGATAGATGTAGAAAGACAGAGTGATAGTGAGAACGTAATTGTACTCTCGCAGTAAAAGATTATTTGTGTAGCCGTTTTCTGTTCTAATATTTTACTCTAGAAGAGAAGAATGTGATGAAGATGTGTGATAACTCTCTCCTTTACATGCATTAAAAGCTTATCTTTATGAAGAATTTTTGACTAGTATGTTTTCGATATAATTCCCTTACAATGACAATGGCACAAAAACACAACTTTATAATGGTTTGATAAGACTGTAAACACAACTTATCAACAGTTTAATACATGACTGAACTCTCTTTTTTTTGCTACAAAAATCTCTTTTCTAATGAACTTATTGGCAAAAATAAAACTGTAACCTATTATCCTGGAATCACAGAGATTTCATTGATAAAGATTTAGGAAGGAACACGAAAAGCAGGTTTTTAAAGATTCGTACAAAATAATTCAAAATTTTCAATGCAAAAGAAAGTCAATAAATGATATACGAGTGTTGCAAAACATTTGAGTAATAAAATATTATCTATATATATCAAAAATATTGTTAGACAAATAGTATTATAAATTAATTTGTGTTTACTCAAAAGAAATGAATTCTATTGTAATCTTGTTTGCACGAAAAATAATTACCAGTTAAGGAGAACAGTTGCCCATTGTATTCGAAACTTTGCTAACATGTGAACAACTTATATATTTAAAATATTTGACCTACGAAGTGCCTTGTTGATTTTGTTTCCTGTAATCCCCGGGGTTTATTATTCCCCCTCTTATAAACGCCCCCTAATTACTTTGGAAGTGGGGCATTTGAAATTGACTTTATATTCACAACCATGAGAAGTTTCGTATTATTCCTCTTGCTGCAAAATTCACGAGATTTGGAAAGCCTATTATGAATGATGTTGAAGTTCTTGTGATAATGTTGTGTTTCTTTCTTCTGCGTGGCTTTTAAGATGTTTGCCACTCTATTTTGAAACTTTATACACAGTCATTCTGTATATTCTTGGCTCTTTCTTGAAATTCAGTTTCAAGACTTCAAGCTGCTTAGGATTTGTTTGAACTCATTTTTTACTTACTTTGCACATTCTTCATTTACATTGCACATTTAACTTATTTGATTAAGAGAGAAACTAATTTTTATGTATAAGAAGTAAATAAATAGAGAATATTACATTAAAAATTAGTTGGTGCAAGTTTTGTTTGGTTGGATCACGTTGAATTAATACGGTTGAATAAAGAAATGAATAAATAAAAAATAAACAAATAAATAAATAAAAATAATTAAAATTAAAAACGAAGCAGAACATAGCACCAGTTAGCTCCGTAATTTCCTTCAGTTGAAAATGAAATTAAATACACATCGAGATGACCCTATCATATTTAAAAGTCGATGGGAAAATGTGTTTCCAGGTTGCTTCAAGGAAATAAAATGTAAGCCGACCTTAGGATCACAGGGAAACAAGGAGCTAAGGCACTTAATGGTAGTAAGTACTGAATAAGAGAAAATTACAGATTTCAAGTACAAGTAATATCTTGAAGCAAAATATATAGCTACTATTGCATGGTTAATCGAATTCCATACGCAAGCAGATGTAATGTTTAAAAGCCTGAATCTGAGAGGAAAAATAATTGTGAATTTGAGAATTTTTCAAGAACTAAAATGTCCGACTAGGGTTGGCGAGAACGAGGAATTGTCTGGTAAGGGCATGTTAGTTTCATCAGTTGCCTTTCATCCTGTTGTTGGCTTTGTTTGTGTGTGTGTGTGTGTGTATGTGTTTTTCTTTTTTAATGATTTTCTGGACATGACAGGTTCATGATCGCTACGGTGATCTTTCCTCTGAGGAAGAACACACTCATGCCCTTTGAAACGATTTTCTCTCCGGGAAGCGGTTGTTTAGTTACGCTTCACTTTAGGCTTAAGCATTTTACCGAAAGTTATAATCATGGTTTACCATTGAAATTAAGATTCTGTTGGTACAAATTACTGAAAGAATTTGGTTTAAATAGTTACAATGTAACTCCATTTTGTAGAAAATAGTATTTATCTGATAGAGAGAGTCTTTTCACTAATCTGTCATTCCTCACAATTCTGAAAGTTTTTTCTGAAGATTTTTTCCCGAATTACCTTATTCCTATGTTGAGGATATCATTGTGCATCACACTGAAAGGTTATATTTGACTCAAACAGGTGAGGTGTAATGGCGGACTTTCCCATCCAATGTTTTGAAGGAGTTGATTATTAACCGCCTACAGCAAGATACATAGTTAATTGATACATTAGGATCACAGAATATGCTTGAAGCAAGGGGGATCTCGCCTTAGAGGATTTATCAGTCAGTCTAAGTAAATTAATGATTAAAAACAAAGTGGTTCATATGTAAATAATTGCAAATAAAAGCAACCAATGAACAACAGATTATTGCACTGGACTCACTTTGCATGGTTCAGTATATATGAATTAACATTTCAGTGAAACCCGAATGTTACAGGAACTGTAATACTGTCCAGTGAAAACTTAATGTTACAGTAACAATAGCATTGTTTTAAAGCCGCGAGACAAAACGTAAAATGAATTATCAAGCTCTAACAAAATGCTTGTGGGGGTTAACCAGGCATTGCTTCATTTATCTTTTTCATTATTGCTAACCCCTTTTATGCACTATTTCTATTGTCATTTTATCCATGTTATTCTTGTTCTCCAGTTGTCTATCAACTTATACTTCACGTATCCTTTTGCCTATTAGTTAATCGATTATTTTCACACACACGCATACACGAATTCCTAGACATAGTCCATTCCCAGAGATTCCAAGTCCTAAACCTCATTTGCCAACGGCTAAAACTCATTACTGTAAGTTGAGGTCTCAGCACCCATACATGATTAGCCCTTTATTTTACTGGTTGTGCAAGCAGGCTAATCTGTTGCCCAGCATGGTCGTGAATTACTACTGATGTGGGAAAGATGACTAGTCTGGAGGAGCCACAAGATTAACAGTGCCAATTCCCTGACCCAAGCCTCTGTTATGCCTTGGCTTAACTGTATTGCCAGGGCTAATCTGAGACTGCCTCCAAAGATTCTTGCTCTTCTAGTGAGACTGACAGCTCGCCGATTGCTGTTTATTCAAATCATTGTTGATTTTCTCCATTCACAGTGCAGAGCTGCAACATCATTATCAAGAAAGGAATATAGCTGAAATCATTAGCAGTGTCTACAACTCATGTCAGTACTAGTCACCCTACTGATTAACTTGGTGTTGCGGTGATTATGGATGAATTCACTTCTCTCACTCAAACCCTTTTCTGTATATACTCTTTAAACAGTAATGCTTTACTTTGTTAATAGAAGGGGTCATTCTTACCATTGTTTAAAATTACATTTCTTGGAGTCGCGAAGGTAAATCTAAAAAAATTCATCAAGATGAATTACAGAAAAGCAATAAAATTATTCCAATCCAGTCGTTGAAAATCAGCGCTAAAGTTGTAGGTGAGAGCAGAATATTTTACATAACGCAGGTTGGCCCACCTTTGGCTTTTCATTTGATAGTGCGAAAATTCCATTTTGAAATGTATACAGCACCTTGGCCTTTTTTGTGGAGGGTAAAAGGTGGGTGGGGTAGTAAAAGAAAGCAGTCAAAAAATGTATCCTTGTTGAATCGAATTTACAAATTGATTATCTAGCTCTGCAGTGGCAGTATTGCACCTAGTCGTTGTCAAACAACTAAAACTTTGTTTTATTTTGAATTTGTTCCATCTCCTCTGTTTGGTGTCCTGTATTAAAGCAACTTGTAAACTGTCAAAAAAATTCACATGGCTATGAGCAGTAAAAGAATGCAAAGTCTGTTCATAATATATAAAAATGTTCGGTTTTAAGGAAAATAAATGTTTAGTATCTGCAGTTACATTCCGTTTGCGATGATACATTGCAGTTATTTCATATATTCGAAATTATTATGCAATAGTTCGTTTGTTATCTAGAATGCCATTAACTGCAATACACAATAACATAATGCTATTTGGTTACTTATATATTATCTCATAATATCTCGGAACACCACAGTAATCTTTGGGAATATGCCGAAATTATTTTCCACAAAAAATTTATTGAAGCATCATTCAATACCACGTCAAGTGCAAGACCTTGATATCGGATAACTTGTGTTTGAGAGCCATTAAACTGTATTTTTTAATACCTGAATGGATGACGCTTAACCTTTGATAAATATTGCTTTCATAAATTTCTCAATGCAAGTGTAAGCTTTACCCACCTGGGGCAATATTTCCGAGCAAACCCCGCTTCCTAAAATGGCTGAATGATGTTTGTAATTTAGACGTCAACGAAATTCTTGAGAGTAACATACATTTGATAAGAATGCATTTAAAAACTAAAAAGTGCATATTTCGCCGAAAACAAAGATATATGGTTCGACATTAATCAAAAGTGTTTAGGTTACTATCAATAGTGAATATATAAATAAATTATATATATATATATATATAAGATATATATATATATATATATATATATATATATATATATATATTCAACAGGGGATGACTCCGAAAAAGGAAGACAGTGATCCTTAGAAAAGGTCTAGAGAATACCACTGTATCTCTAGACCTTGACTAGAACTGCTCAGTTGATAAAACTCAGTGTTCCCTGCGCAAAAAATTTATAACTCTAACTGTTTCATGCACCTGTATAAATGGCTTATCAGTAGCTGTTCATATCTCTATACATACATCGCGCCTTTCACCTCTGTCTTACACTCACTGCCTGGTTTTCATGATTTTGTGACTACTACTTTGCAGCATTCTTTCACGTCGGTCTTTCCTTCCTTAATAACCCGTTTACCTTTTGTGTCTCTTCCCAAATCTCACCCTTTCAGTTTTCTTATATTTCATATTTCAACGAGCGCTGTATCATCATCTATAATTACTTCTCTTTGCCTGAAGATTTTTCGTTTTTTTTTTTTTCTCTCTTCTCAACGCCCTTACTTACATGTGGAGGAATATTTTCGCTAAGCGAAGTTAACTCTGTTTTACGGTTTCCTGTAGCGAGGTACAGCACCCTGCTTTGCCGTTGCTCTTAGTTCATCGCTTTGTCGAAACTGCTTTCTGGTCAAGGCTGGAATATTTTAAGCTCGTTTGCTTCGCTTTCTTCTGCGTCTTCTGCTGTTAGCGTTGGGGCCTGACCTGTGTTCCACCTGAACAAGCGTAGTTGTCAGTTTTCGCTGTCGCCCGTCACTGTGCAAGGTCCAACCTTGCCTGTGAGTGCATCACTGGATACTCCGGAAATTGTAAGGAAGCCTCTGGCGGCCGGAGAAGTGTGAGCATTCCCTTTTGCCTATAATTACTTGACCACATTAGTGACAAGAGAAATCGCCAGCCACAGCATTTATGAGAATAACAGCGTTTTTCAGCTGCAGACAGTACGAGTGTATTTTCAAAATTAGGTCTCATTGATAGAAATTAATGTGTATTCACATCTTTTGTAAATTGTTGGTGTTAAGGAAATTAATTAATAATTTGTTAAGGTTTTTCCTATTTGCGTCTCCGCCTATCGTATACATAGAAGTTGTTTTCATTTTACCACTGCGGCATGTCTCTTACTTTTCGGTATTGTAACTAGGAAGGAGACTGAGGGAAGTGTATGCGTACTGTATGTTCTTGTCTTTTTCTCTAGTTAATCCAGCAGTTTTTTGGGGAGGGTTTCATGATTTTAAGTATGAAGTGTTAAATTTAATTGTTAAGTTTTAGGGTTTTCAACCATCTTTTGGGTGTTTCATGTTGCCCAAAGTCAAGTGTTCCTGAACCATTGTCTTGTCTGGCATTTGGTTTATTCATCAGAGGATCTGGGTAAAATAAAACTATTCTATACCTTCTGTTAAAAGTTAAGATTTCATACACACACACATACACACACATACACACACACACACACACACACATATATATATATATATATATATATATATATATATATATATATATATATATATATATATATATATATATATATATATAAATTTCTGACTCATTAAGAATCGAAATTCAGTCTCTCTAATGAAAGGCCAGGGCGCTACCACTTTCACAAAGTCATAAACGAAGTTGGAACCTAACTTTCCATAACAGAAGGTGGGTCCGGATAAATTGCATCACAACAGCAACTGCTTTTTCATACCTTTACTGCTGAATCGTGCAGTAGAAATTCATACATACACACACACACACACATATACATATATATATATATATATATATATATATATACACACATATATATATATATATATATATATATATATATATATATATATATATATATATATATATATATATAATAAGTATTATTAAATTATATATACTAAAAGTTTTTAAATTGATGTAAATTTCAAATAACGTTTAAAACGTTAAAATGTAATAAATGCAATGGTTAATGTTATTTAAATATTACTATTATTTTTTCAGCAGAATGAAATGGCCTTTGGATCGAAGTTCTTTTGAGGCTGGGGAGTGGTGGAAGTTCCAGTGCCTGGCTCTTGGTGAGTTATTACTCATATTTGAAATTGTAGTTCAGTTGTGTAGTAAATGAAATTCCAGGTGCTGTTAGAGCTCTTCTTTTAGAAACACTGAATCATGCAGACGTTCTTTCGTTGTCGTCAAAATAATTTTGAAGGGTGGAGATGTTTTCGTTGTTAACCTGTTTATATCTCAAGCAACCCTCAAGTCAGAAGAATGCCTACTACATATTCATATATATATATATATATATATATATATATATATATATATATATATATATATATATATATATATAAACAAATAAAAATATACGTCCTTTAAAAATAAAATTCATAAATAATATATTTTTCATATAAATAAATGAAGGGAATTTCTTACTAGAAAATTCCTCGGTAACATATATGAAAAATATATTACTTCCAGGTAAAAATAAATTGAATATTAAAGGAATAAATTGTAGCTTTGATTGTATAAAATCACGGTGATGTGATAAAAAGTCATATATATATATATATATATATATATATATATATATATATATATATATATATATATATATATATATATATGTGTGTGTGTGTGTGTGTGTGTGTGTGTGTGTGTGTGTATATAGCATATACATTCTAGCCTATTTACTTATGCAAGAGAGCGCTGATTTGTTTGGGATCTGTTTGTAAGTAATATTCACACAAATACCTGTAAAATGGCTTTAAATGTATCATTTGCCATGATACTCCACAGCTGTGCGTAAACTCTGTCTCTCTGATGTGAGGTCCCCAAAAAATTAATGGTGTTCTGGTTTCAGTTGGCGATGCAGTGGTCCTGGTACATAAAAAAAAAATGGGTACAGATTAATAGTGAATCCAGGCTTGTGAGTTTTGATGTAGTATCACTATTCACAAAGGTGCCAATTGATGATCTACTGGAGTTTTTATCGGAATTATTAGAGAACACACAGCTGGATATCCCATTTCTAAAAGCACTTTAATTGAACTGATTAAATTGTGTGAAAGAATGTAAATTTGAATTTAATGATAAATTTTACTCACAAAATTTTGGTATGGCAGTAAACCCTAAATCCCCAGTGTTAAATAACTTATATATGGAATTTTTAAAAAAGAAAATATTAAACAACATAATTCCACGTAATGTAACATGGTTTAGGTATGTTGACGACATAATTTGTGTACAGCCAGAAAATAAAAATGTAAATAACTTTCTTGCCAAGTTAAAATCATTTAGTACCACATAAATTAAATTCACTATGGAAATGGAAAAAATGGTTGCTTAACCTTTGGATGTCCTCATACGAAGAAATAGTAATGGGTTTAAAATACTAAATGAATAGAAAACCTCTAATATTTCTTCCTATGTGCATTTCTATTCCGGACAAAGCAATAAGGTTATGAAATAAGTGTTTCATCTATGTTTTAAGAGCATTAAGTGTATGTAACCATGAATATATTGATGAGGAAACAGATAACATTAGGATTACAGGCAAGAAATTTAAATATCCTTACAATGTATTAAACAATGCATTAGAACTTTACAGCATAAAAATTTGCTTGTACTGCCTTATAATAATAATATGAAAGATATCCCCCATTTTCTTAAGAATTTTGGTGTTAATGTCGCATTTAAGAACAATAAAACAGTGAAACATGTACCTGTCAAGAACTCTCCTGACAATAATAAAGGGGTGTATATAAAATTCCATAAATAAGTCTTGTGACAACTTTTATATTGGCCAAACGGGTAAATAACTGGATTGAGAATTGAAAAGCATAAAAAATGTGTGAGATATGCAGGGAACATGGTATTTTGTACATGTTAGTGAGAACAATCATGCTATCAACTGGGAAGGAGCAAAGAGGATTGCATATTCTAATAACGCACTGGAAAGGAATATCATTGAATCTAGCTTTATAAAAGAGTGGTACAGCCATAATATGATTATCAGTCAAGGGATGTATAAACTTGATCCTTTAATATCAAAAGAAATTTGTAAATTGTTTAAATTTTAAGGTAGGCAGTAGAGATGTATGGAAATAAGATTATCATATTTGTAAACACAGTACTGGGGCAGCAGTGCTAATGAGTTTTCCAACCTCGCCTCCCTTACACCTGTCAGGTGTGTATCTGTAGTCTCCTATGGTCGGTACGTTTATCAGTATTGTCCCCTGAGAGTGTATTGTGATTTTTAGGCAAATAAGTTTTGAAGGCTACTCCTACCGTGACAGGATTGTGTGGTGGTTACTTACAAATAAATAAATAAATAAATAAATAATATATGCAAAATATATATATTATATAAATATATAGATATTCTCTCTCTCTCTCTCTCTCTCCTCTCTATCTCTCTATTTATATATATATATATATATATATATATAAATATATATATATATATATATATATATATATATATATATAAATATATATATATATATATAGCACAGGGGTATCTCAGCCTCCTTCCACTAGATCCAGTTGTGAAGGGGTTTCAAAATAATACCTTTGTCAGGTTTCAGATTGTTTTAGGGGATAGCCTGACAAAAGATATTAGGAATCGAGAAATTTTAAGGAGTTGGCAGGCAGCATATATATACATTATATATATATATATATATATATATATATATATATATATATATATATATATATATATATATATATATATATATATATAATATATGTTACGAACTGAGGTTTTCGGCCCAAGAAAAAACACAGGATCTAGATGGAAATATTAAAGTGCTCTGGCTAATCGACAGCTCGCACACACAAGGAGGAATAACAAAAATACAGGAGTTTGCTATAAAAATAGATTTATTAATATTAAAGTTAATAAAATCTTAAACAAAAAAAAAGGCCATAACAAAATGAGCCAGGTCCGGGCCACGAAACACAAAAATAAAGCAATATTACTTTATATCAAAAAGAAGTACCAGCAGCAGTCGATACAAAAAAAGCCATCTCCAGCGAAGTCCACCAACTAACGACAACAGGCCGTAATATCACGACGTCCTGCCGCCGTCTCGCCAAAATACAAAAGGACACAGGGCCACTGCACCTGAGCCAAAACTGCCGACAGGGTCTCCACCTGCGGCCAACAAACAACCATCTTCGTTGATGCTGCTCCAGCCTGGGCCCCAAACATCGGCTGCCCAAGAAACGTCCTCAAAGTCGAACTGCTGCTGGTACTCAAAAGTCCTCTTCCCCAAGAGAACAACCTGTTCGGTACTGCTGCCCGAACCTGACTAAAGGTTGGCGCCATGCCAACACACAGACGTAAACACTCCTGTGAAAATAAGAGGAGGGGGAGGATTAGCCAAATAAACAAACTACCGAACCGCCCATAAAACAACCAAAGATCCTAATACCTTCCTTCGACAGAAAAAAAAATTACAAATTTTTTTTTTTTTTTCAAAATAACCAACCTCCTCCAATGTGGTGAAAACTCCGACAACCAGAGCAGAGCCAGTCCTGTCACGGTCGCCAATGTTACGAACCGAGGTTTTCGGCCCTCAAGAAAAACACAGGATCTAGATGGAAATATTATTGGGGCTGCTCTGGCTAATCGACAGCTCGCACACACAAAGGAGGAGGAATAACAAAAAATACAGGAGTTTGCTATAAAAATAGATTTATTAATATTAAAGTTAATAAAATCTTAAACAAAAAAAAAAGGCCATAACAAAATGAGCCAGGTCCGGGGCATTTAAACACAAAAATAAAGCAATATTACTTTATATCAAAAAGAAGTACCAGCAGCAGTCGATACAAAAAAGCCATCTCCAGCGAAGTCCACCAACTAACGACAACAGGCGTAATATCACGACGTCCTGCTGCCGTCTCGCCAAAATACAACGGAAACACGGGCCACTGCACCCGAGCCAAAAAACTGCCGACAGGGTCTCCACCTGCGGCCAACAAACAACCATCTTCGTTGGTGCGCTGCTCCAGCCTGGGCCCAAACATCGGCTGCCCAAGAAACGTCCTCAAAGTCGAACTGCTGCTGGTACTCAAAAGTCCTCTTCCCCAAGAGAACAACCCTTCGGTACTGCTGCCCGAACCTGACTAAAGGTTGGCGCCACGCCAACACAGACGTAAACACTCCTGTGAAAATAAGAGGAGGGGGGGAGGATTAGCAAATAAACAAACTACCAACCGCCCATAAAACAACCAAAGATCCTAATACCTTCCTTCGACAGAAAAAAAAAAATTACAAATTTTTTTTTTTTTTAAATAACCAACCTCCTCTCCAATGTGGTGAAAACTCCGACAACCAGAGCAGAGCCAGTCCTGTCACGGGTCGCCAATGTTACGAACCGAGGTTTTCGGCCCTTAAGAAAAACACAGGATCTAGATGGAAATATTATTGGGGCTGCTCTGGCTAATCGACAGCTCGCACACACAAAGGAGGAGGAATAACAAAAATACAGGAGTTTGCTATAAAAATAGATTTATTAATATTAAAGTTAATAAAAATCTTAAAAAAAAAAAAGGCCATAACAAAATGAGCCAGGTCCGCCACGAAAACACAAAAATAAAGCAATATTACTTTATATCAAAAAGAAGTACCAACAGCAGTCGATACAAAAAAGCCATCTCCAGCGAAGTCCACCAACTAACGACAACAGGCCGTAATATCACGACGTCCTGCTGCCGTCTCGCCAAAAATACAAAGGACACGGGGCCACTGCACCGAGCCAAAACTGCCCGACAGGGTCTCCACCTGCGGCCAACAAACAACCATCTTCGTTGGTGCGCTGCTCCAGCCTGGGCCCAAACATCGGCCGCCCAAGAAACGTCCTCAAAGTCGAACTGCTGCTGGTACTCAAAAGTCCTCTTCCCAAGAGAACAACCCGCTCGCTACTGCTGCCCGAACCTGACTAAAGGTTGGCGCCACGCCAACACAGACGTAAACACTCCTGTGAAAATAAGAGGAGGGGGAGGATTAGCCAAATAAACAAACTACCGAACCGCCCATAAAACAACCAAAGATCCTAATACCTTCCTCTCGACAGAAAAAAAAAAAAACTACAAATTTTTTTTTTTTTTTTTCAAAATAACCAACCTTCCTCCAATGTGGTGAAAACTCCGACAACCAGAGCAGAGCCAGTCCTGTCACGGTGCCAATGTTACGAACCGAGGTTTTCGGCCCTTAAGAAAAACACAGGATCTAGATGGAAATATTATTGGGGCTGCTCTGGCTAATCGACAGCTCGCACACACAAAGGAGGAGGAATAACAAAAATACAGGAGTTTGCTATAAAAATAGATTTATTAATATTAAAGTTAATAAAAATCTTAAACAAAAAAAAAGGCCATAACAAAATGAGCCAGGTCCGGGCCACGAAACACAAAAATAAAGCAATATTACTTTATATCAAAAAAGAAGTACCAGCAGCAGTCGATACAAAAAAAAAGCCATCTCCAGCGAAGTCCACCAACTAACGACAACAGGCCGTAATATCACGACGTCCTGCTGCCGTCTCGCCAAAATACAAAGGACACGGGGCCACTGCACCCGAGCCAAAACTGCCGACAGGGTCTCCACCTGCGGCCAACAAACAACCATCTTCGTTGGTGCTGCTCAGCCTGGGCCCCAAACATCGGCTGCCCAAGAAACGTCCTCAAAGTCGAACTGCTGCTGGTACTCAAAAGTCCTCTTCCCCAAGAGAACAACCCGTTCGCTTGGCTGCCCGAACCTGACTAAAGGTTGGCGCCACGCCAACACAGACGAAACACTCCTGTGAAAATAAGAGGAGGGGGAGGATTAGCCAAATAAACAAACTACCGAACCATATAAAACAAACAAAGATCCTAATAATATATATATGTATATATATATATATATATATATATATATATATATATATATATATATATAGAGAGAGAGAGAGAGAGAGAGAGAGAGAATATATACTATATATATATATATATATATATATATATAATATATATATATATATATATATATATATATATATATATATATATATATATATATATATATATATATATATATATATATTATTTATTTATTTGTAAATAATCACCACACAGTCCGTGTGGAACAGAAATAAATTTCTGACTTACATCGGGATCGAACCCAGGTCTTTCAACTTCTCGACTCAGCAGTGACCCAATATATAGCATTTCATTCGAATTATCCTTTGAGTGATTATGGCAGAAGTAATCAGATTTCTTTCATGACTTGTGGTAGTTGGCAGCTCCCTTGCATTTTAGCTGATAAACCTGGGTTCGGTCCTGACCTGAGTCAGAAATTTATTTCTGTTACATATGACTTTTGTGTTGATTACTTATATATATATATATATATATATATATATATATATATATATATATATATATATATATATATATATATATATACATATATGTATGCACATATATACATATATATATATATATATATATATATATATATATATATATATATATATATTTATATATATATATATATATATATATATATATATATATATATATATATATATATATATATATATATATATATATATATATATATATATATATATATATATATATATATATATACATATATATATATATATATATATATATATATATATATATATATATATATATATATATATATATATATATACAGTATATATATATATATATATATATATATATATATATATATATATATATATATATATATATATATATATATATATATATACATATACATACAGTATATGTATATGTATATATATATATATATATATATATATATATATATATATATATATATATATATATATATATGTTGTTACAAGTCTTTTTTCCGTTTATTGTGATTTTTCCTCTTGATTTTCACTTATAAGTTAAGGTAAATTATTTTATTTCCCAATATGAATTCATGTACATTTCAAACAAGTTCTAGATGTTTTGATATTTTCACACCAAGCTTTCCACATTTCCCAGGCCCATTTAAGACAGTGTAGGTGCCTAATAAGAAACTAAGTGCAGGACCCCACCGTGACTCATAACTGATCTCACCTGACCCTAGTAATGCACCCCTAAGGTGACATTTTTAGCAGCCACTTGCAAGTAGCCCGCCTCATTTGAGAGTTCCTTCTATTGTTACCATTGTTCTCAATTCCCCAGTCACCTGTGCCCTTTCCATTTTTCTGAGTTTCACCTCCTTTCCAACTATTTGCGCTGCCATCAAGGGTCACCTTTCTTAACCTGACCCACACCTGCAGCTCCACTTACTAATACCTGCATCCCTACCTACAAATCCCTCGACTCTCTCATCTAATTGTCACTCCATTGACACCTATTCTCTCGAACCTTTATCTTGCCCCCTCACAATGACCTTTCTAAGTACGTTGCTGGATTAATGACATCCCCTACGAGGAGGACAATGGAGGACCCATTAAGGAGATTCTTTTATGTAACATAATTCTTGACACTGCCACTGAGATCCATAGATGGCTCCTGTACGTATTTTATCTTCTGACTGAATTAGTGAGTTATTCTATTTAGTAGACACCTTGTTTACCTCCAACCCTTTCAGTTATGGGTAATTTTGAGTATTTTTCACTTTTAATTTTCCTGTTCACCGAAGCGCAGCCACCCTCAGTCAGGTGCAGTTATCAGAAATCTAGTTAGAGCCACTTTTCCAAACACACGGCAGCACGAAACGTGATAGTATATATATATATATATATATATATATATATATATATATATATATATATATATATATATATATATATATATATATATATATATATATATATATATATATATATATATATATATATATATAGTGTGTGTGTGTGTGTGTGTTTGTGTATATATGAGTTTGTGTATATGTATGTAGGGTAGTAATTTCACAATATGTACAGATTGCTATAATTTTGATGTAAAAACTGTACCTATTTAACTTTGTCTAATCTGATTTTCCTTGTTATTTGATATAAAAGTCAATGGCATGCATTGTGCAGTCTTCTTCATTCCTCTCAAACTGTGCTTTTGACCGTAAGGACAGAATATACGATTGCATAAAGCAAAGTCTTTCAGCTTGCTATGCCATACAATCCATTTTTGTCAGAGCTAAAAGCTTCATTCTTATTCTGTTGTTGTCCAAACGATCATTTTCACGGGCTTTTCTCTGGGTCAGATGTGAAACAATGCTATTGTGTTCTGTTAAAGGTGTAGCATTTCGGGTACGAGAGAGAGAGAGAGAGAGAGAGAGAGAGAGAGAGAGAGAGAGAGAGAGAGAGAGAGAGAGAGAAAATATATTCACATGCAAGTTGACGCTGTGACTGCCCACAGAAAAGGTTTTAACCCCCTCATATTTTTTGTTCTAAAGTTTTATTTGCCTTTTTCTAATATGAACTATAGGAACGTGACCGAAATATGTAGAGAAGAAGTAAATGTTCAGTCCCCATTAAGGAAATCCAGATTGTTGTTGCTTTTACTGTTGGTTTGCCCGAGTCCGAAGGTACCTTACCCAACTTAATTAAGGCGGCTGCATAACCAGCCACCAACCTGTGCACTTCTTGTGAAATATTCAGATATATATTCAGTGTTATGACTCCATATTTTATTTCAAAGTCAGGACCTTTTTGCTTCCAAATGGAAAAAGTTCATAAGAATCACGAACAATAGCAATAGGAGGAGAATTCCGAATTTGGTAGTAGAAGAAAAGAATCTGTTCTGGAATCTTGAAAACCTTTAGAGTGTCATCGATTCTCATTTTATTTTTCTGAAAGAAAAGGTAGTGGGGGAGTTGAAACTGGCTTATGTTGGTATCAACGTAATTATCAAAGAGAGGCTCACGTCTGGATGGCTGATAGCTCGTCAAAACTTTGGCTATTTACTCTTTAAACAGAATCCGAAGTTGGAATAGCGTGACAGTCTATGAGGTTAAATGCTAGAACTGTATATCTCCTGACCACGGTCGAATCTTGTCTTTGAGGAAAAGTTTTTATTATACCTAGCCAAGAACTGTGGCATAGAGATTTTATGCTTCAGCTGCAAGTGAAATCAGTTTGAATAAAAGAATCCCATTCTGATGCACTTCAGGAACGTAGATGGTAAGCTTCTTTCAAATCTACATTTTGTGTAGAAATTAGCTCCTCCTCTGTTAATCTAGAGGATCTGTCAGTTACTGACTAAAGGAAAAGGCAACATTTAGACTGATGTGTTTGACAGTAAGCAGAGCAGTGACAAACTCATTTAACTTCATACCTATTTTCCTGAACGTAATGTGACTAGCCTAGTTTTTTGGGTCTGTGAAATTTGAGATCGTTTACTCAACCTTGATGCTTTTGGACATGTAGACCCAAATGGTATTTTTCCATCATATGATGGATCTGGATTTTAGTGTTTATTTTAACCATGATAATCATAAAGCCTTTAAGCAGATGTGAGTTGGTGGACCATTTTTTAGGATTATTATTGAATTTTTAAATAAAGATTGCAAATGGTAGTTGCTGATGGGCACTATAATGATTACAGATGTACGCTGGTATTCCCTGGGTATTATTCTTGACCACTTACTACTGATATTAAATACGTACGTGGCTTTGAAAACAGGATTATTGTGTTGGCAGATGATGCCTCTCTCTTTCCTTTTGTATTCGAAGTATGGACCTGTAGTTGCAAAGTCGTTTTCCAGAGATTTAGCTAAAATTAGTGCATTGTGCAGATTATGTGGGATGCAGTTGAACATCCTAAAACTCAATTTTCATTATTATCCACCACCCCCACCGAGATTTTTTTATTTCAAGTGGTTCTTTAACTACAGGTAACTAATTTAAATTTTTATCATCATTCTTTATATTGTGAATTGCACAAAAAAATCGGTATTCTTCCATTCGCCCTATTGCTTTGCTTGACAGCCTAAATTTCATAAATCAGTCACTTTTATTTTTCCATCATTTGATTATTGTTGGAAAAACCTGGTGTTCTGTTTCACTTCTCATCCGTGATCATGATAGTAATCTCTGGTACCATTGTTTAGTTATCTCTTTTTGTTTACTGTATATTTCGTAATCCTGACCATCCTTTGTATTCAGATGTTCCCAGATTACACCATTCACCTGTTGTTGAATCGTTGGAGTTGGCACTTCATAAATCCAGACTTTGTGGAAGCAGTTTTTTGGCTCTTTATTATTTATCTTTTTTATTGTACTTGGTCATTTATCTGATTTGTTTGCCGTTGTTGTTTCTCTTTTATGGTTTGTTCATCTCAGTTTTAAGGGAGCTTTTCCTGGTTGAACCCTTGGGCTTGTAACATTCTGCTGTTCCAACTTTGGTTGCAGCTTAACGTGTAATAATGATATGGCAATAACAATTTTACATTTAACAAACTCGGATTGAAGTTTTCAGTGGGCAGTGTGTCCCAAAACATTAGGGAATCGAAAGGGTAAGAGCTCGTTGCATAATTACCGTTGTTTTGTATAGGTCTGGTGAATGTAAATAGTGGATCGTGTGTGAGCATTAGATTTTATATATTGAGAGAGGATTGATTCATAGTTTTATATCCAAACCTTATAACACTTGACGCAGGTTACTAGATATTATTGCTAGGTTTAAAAATTCAACCAGATTGCATCTGTGCACATGAATTTCAGGACATAAACGGAACTTGGGAGAGCAGTCGTGAATTCCAGAAAACATTAGCATTTTAATCAATCTTGTCCACATAGAAGCACTTGCAAGGGTGATGTTATATAGCTCCAGTCTGCGATTTCCGATGCTTCTTGTCGGTTTTGGGAAATTGGTTAAGTACATTTAAAGTGATTACAGTCTATATTTTCCTTGAGAAGTAAGATGTCACAAAGTCCGAGTTGATTTAACTGCTGATCATGGTAAAGTTCTCTAGCACTTAAATACTGACATTAAAGCTTACTCTGTATCTCCGGTCAAGTCCTGGGACTTGCGTATCGTTTTGTAAGTCCGGATTACCGAGCGTCTATATTGCTCTCCATTGCAGCGTTACGTCAGCAGGTAAGGAATCTATGAATTGTAGATGAACGATTACTAAATCTCCTCCAATGGATAATATATTGTAAAAGCTGTTTCCATATACAGAACTATTTATATTTAATAGGTTTTAAACTATTAGTTATGACTTCACTATTATTCTGATGTAAAACAGTGCAGAGAAATTAGACATTTGATTATGGTTCAAATGTTATCACTGTATACGTACCTCAGCTAGTCTAATCGTATGTTGGTTTCAGTTACTCAAGATTTTCAGCATTATCTTTACGACAGAGCATACTGGTGTATCCTTCACCTTTACGCTGTCCTTAATTTCCTCTCTTTACCACGTAAGCCTAACCAGTAATCACACTCCTTTCAACTGAATGTAAAGTATTTATTGATTGAATTTCACGTCCACCAGGATTTCATCTTTTCCTCTTGACAGTCGAAATGAGGACATTATGCGTCTAAGCTAAGAAGTATTGATGTTTTCTGCATTGTTTGGTACACATCTTTTATAGATAATTGCCGGTTGGCTTGAAATCGACATCGGGTAGGAACAGATATAAATGTTCCTGGATATAAACCCTGTATAAGCTATCTGCTTCAGACTTTTCTCTAATATTTTCCGACATCCTCTATTTCAAATATGAACTTATTCAGTAAAAACAGAAATTCAAGGCAAGGAACGTGAAAAGAAGTAGGCAGGTATTAATTAACACGGTTTATATGCAGACAACTAACGGAAAAATATTTTCTGGTAACAATTGCTCTCGTCATAAACCTCGATTTATCATTTATTAATGTGGATTAAGGAATTTTAAAGAATAAAAAAAAAAAATCAAACCATATCTTACTATGAGTAACGAGGATGGCCCTAATGATAACACACGAGAGGTAATTATGGGAAGCATTTTCTGGTAGCTTTGATGTCTCTAACTCCCTTAGATTTGTCATTCTAGGTAAGAGCCTCGAACTAGCGCTTATGCATACAAATTCTTATGATTAGTATTCTTAGGCATTTTGAAACACCTTGTTTTTTTAAACATTGACGGCCTGCATTTCTTGCTTTAGTAAAAGTCCCGAAATCAGAATTGTCAGCAGGTAGTCCAAGCCTTACAGTTCTTTGGTAACAAAAAAATGTTTTGAAAATTTGATCGTCTCCTTTTTATTTGTATGTTGAGACAACAACTTAAATCATTAATCAGATACTACTTAACAGCGGACAAATAGAAAATCTCGGTAGTTCATGGCCCCCAAAAATTGCACTGGAATTCTTAATAGTCCAGCCTGTGCATAAAAAGTGGTCCACAATAGAGTTAGCTTAAGTTGATCAAATAGTGATAAAATGCTGCTTTAATATGATTCCCAGGTTTCACAAGCCAGTGGTATAAAAAGTACATGAAAACTCAAATGTCTCGTGTTTTTTCTTTATTTCCAATTTTTTTTCCCCAGGTGTCTCGATTCCATAATCATTTATTCTCGGAGAATGTGGTATAGCTTCTGGGTTCAGACCAGAGTTTTCATGTTCGGCTCCATTTCTTTTTAAAGTTTAATATAAACCCTGACCTCACCATCTTTCTACCTGTCGTTCCTATCTTAAATCTTACATTTTTCTTTTTCTTAAAATTTTATTAATTTTGTGGTTTCTAACTATTCCTGTTAGGAATTAATAGGAGTAGATTAACGCGCAGCTGATTTGCACATCTCTGTTCAGTTTTTGCATCTCAGGTGATTTTGTTTTCGGTTAAAAAGGTTTCACTTCATTCATCTCCCCCCTTACCCTCGACAAATTAAATCTAAACGATTTTGAGTTGTTACTGCGATAATATGGTCCCCCAGCCCCTTCAAAGTGAAGCATTAAAAAGGTAAACTTATTGTAAAAAATACATCTTCATTTAGGCTATTTTTTTTTAACCAAAAAATATCATTTTGAAAGGAAAATGATGCGAGAGAATTGTTATTTTTTAAAGTTATTCTACCAAAAAATATGGCTTCAAAAGCTCAATCAGTTAAATATCTTTCCTATTTTATTCACCTGAAACAACACTTTAATAAGATTCTATTAACGCATTGTGTG
>NC_089788.1:15989572-16012072 GCF_040412425.1 Macrobrachium rosenbergii | reverse complement strand
GTCATAAAAAACACCATCTCGCATTGTTTCAAACTGCGGATAGAGTCATATAAGAGAAGCAAAGAACGCATCTGCTCTGCAAGCCAGTTCATGTATCAGAATGGCGTCATCTGCACGGGCTGTTCAGTTCTAAACCATTTAAGCAACATCACTGAAGCAATATGAAAGTCACTGACTTACGCACCTTCATGCCACCCAAGGGCTGAACAGACTCGGTATCTGGCCAACGAAAATACATGCTTTGACAAACTCGCAAACTGGAGACGTCTGCGGGAGGTGAGAAGCCTTTGTGGAACTTCGTTACTGGAAATGTGACGGCATTGAAGAAAATTGCAATTTCACATGAAATAGGAGACTTGAATAATCCTATTTGTAATTACTAACATACATCCAATAAACATTCGAAAGTGGTGTCTTTAGTCCCTTTTCCCGAAAAAAATCTATTGTGGCTCTGGCTATTTAAGCAGGGGATTAGGTAACTAGGGTTAAGTCGAATATGTAAGGCTGCAGCCAGGGTAGGGGATAAGGCTAGCAACATCATCCCAAAGACTTTTCGAGAACCGAAATGTCAACATTAAAGGATTAAAGACCTCCTACAGGGGCCACTCCATCCATAGCACAAAGGCATACAGTGGTCTGTCTGTCTTTGTGTGTCAAAATGAAACTTGTGAGTTGACCAGACCAACTAAAGGTAGTCTCAGCGTTCTCTTTTTGTCGTCGCTGGTTATATTTCAGTATCTTCCAAATTCCGTTGCTGTGGTTTTCTAGCAAATATACATTTAATATCATGAGTTGCTACATGATATGTAAGATTTAAGTTATATAATTTTTTAGACACACACACATATATGTATACATTATAATTTTAAAAAGCTACTTCTTAGCATAGAAAAGAGAAAATCCAGTTAGCCAAGAGAAAAACTTTGTACTAAATGGAATATATTTTCTTTCCTGTCCCAAGGTTTTGGATAAAAAAAAATAAAAATAGAATGTTTAAATATAGCTTTTTAAATTAGTTGGAATTATCGCGAAAATAGAAAAATGAGTGAGTTTTAGCAGCGGGCATAGTAAATTGATTAGATTGGAAGGCAAAAGAATAAAAAGAAATTCTGCTAATGAGGACACACTTGCGCTTGGCCGATTTGGCTAATTATTCTCGCTCACAACTCACCCGAAGAGAGAACTGCGCCAGGGATTTTTGCATTTGTTTTCTGTGTCAGTAACCTTTTTGAAGAGTTACAGCCTGCTACGTTTTCGAAAAAAGATATATTTTGTTTTCACGTCCATTATCGAAATTGATATATGCTGCGTTTACTTTAGAAGGAAATTCCTGCAAGGAAATTTCTTTTCCGATTTTGCTTTTATTATCAAAATGACTTATTGTATGGTTACAGTTATTCCATTTCGGATGACTCATTTGTGATGGCCTCAACAAACCTGAATTGACGGCTATTTAGGATTACTGTAAATAGTCCCCCTTATCCTCTGTTGTGACCTTTTGAGTTTGTTTATGAAGATTCCGTAACTAATTCGGAATCAATGACTACAGCGAAGAATGTGTTTCAATATATTATATTGCCTTGTCTCCCTTACAGTTCCTAATTTTTGTTTACTTTGGGGTACAGGGAAATGTTGTGGGGGCGATGTCTAAAAATGTCACTGAACCTCGTTCCATAGTCAGTATTTTAGGTGGTCTACCTGAGAGCCATTGCTTTAATTAGCTAAATCTGCTTCTCTGAAAATAGGTGTGTTGTCTGCCTGCCATAAACTCTTCTTCCTCCTGGCTGTTCAATCTTCATTCTGAGCATTTTCCGCCCTGCTTGCAGGATTCTCCTCCAAACTCGGGTGCAATCTCTTTTGTTTCCTCCTTCCACAAGACTTAATTAAATATTCTTAGTACTTCTTTTTTCTTGTTTATTCAACCAATATTTTTGATGACTGAACCGACGAATACGAGGGATATTTTTCATATTTGTGCTTGTTAATTTTTCAAGCGACAGGAAATTATGAAAGCAATCAGTGAACATTATAATCATTACTTCAGCACTGGGCCAGCGTAAGAGGTCACATATTTAAGGTTTATTTTATACGATTTTCTTTTTCATGGTAAACTAAAACACTCCATGAAAGAGGCGAACTCTCGATTTTCTTTTGGTATGGTCGACAGTCGATGGGGGAAAGGTTATTGCGACGGATTTTCGACTTATGTGAGACATTCTTTTCCAGTTAGGTACTTGAAATATTGCCAAACACCTAACAGAATATATATATCTATAATATGGCAGTTGATAGCAGGACTTAAGGGCTCATATATATTTAGAGTTTTTATCAGATTTTACGTTGGGTTACACGTTGCAATATATTTATTTTATAGTTACTAGTATTCCTTGACAAATAACTTTATTCAGTTATACCATGTATTTAAGATTAGTATATTGTTTGCGTGAGCGTGTATCTCCCTTACCAATTTTTTTACAGTCCATTGATGAAATCGCCAACATTGTTATTATTACTTCAGAGATAAAAGCACCCTGTCAGCTGAGTCAGTAAAGAGCCCTTTGTACAGACAACTTCCAAAATAACATAGCAACTTGTTGCACTGCTCGTACGGTCTTTCGTAGTAAAATCGATGTTATTCGCAAAATTAGTGATTCAGTAATCAGCGATATTTGTCGCTTAATATTTATAAATATAAAGGTCACGCGTATACAAGTAAAAAATATTTATCCAGGTGTTACAAAGTTAACAATCATCTGCAAAGGTAGAGATGGGTTGATGCAGACACCAAGGACAGAACCTGAATTCGACAGGCATGTGTACAACAAAGTCGATATCGACTTATATTTCTCTTGACCGTCGGGGTCAACGCTGACTATTTATAGTTATTTCTAAACCAAAGGTCCAGATTCGAATCCTGATCAGGCAAAAACGCTTATCAATATTATTTTGTCTAGTTTATACATTTGTCGATACATTTCGATCAATGTTTTCATGGGTGATTTTCAGAATAAATTGAAAATTCAAATTGGGAGGATAAATGCATTCGACCACCACGACACTGATGTTTCATTTATCAAAATATGTCTATAGATATATCATTTTAAGATGAAAATTAAAATGAATTGCAAGAATTGAGTCTGCAGAAAAAAATTATACACACACACATATATATTATATATATATATATATATGCATATATATATATATAATATATATATATATATATATATCATATATATATATATAAAATATATATATATAATATATATATATATATATATATATATATATATATATATATATATATATATATATATATATATATATATATATATATATATATATATATATATATATATATATATATATATATATATATATATATATATATATATATATATATATATATATATATATATATATATATTATGTATATATTATATATATATATATATATATATATATATATATATATATATATATATATATATATATATATATATATATATATATATATATATATATATATATATATATATATATATATATATATATATATATATATATATATATATTTATATATATATATATATTATATATATGCATATATATATATATATATATATATATATTATATATATATATGCATATATATGTATATATATATAATATATATGTGTATAATTTTTTTTTCTACAGACTCCATTTGCAAAGACGGATTGGTTTTGGAATTTTTTTCATCTTAGAATCGATATATCTATAGACACATTTTGATAAATGAAACATCAGTGTCGTGGTGAATTAAACGTCGAATGCATTTATCCTCCCAATTTGAATTTTCAATTTATTCCTGTGAAAATCACCCATGAAAACATTAGAAAATCGAGAATGTATGCAACAAACGCCTTGACATTTCATTCTCTCTCTCTCTCTCTCTCTCTCTCTCTCTCTCTCTCTCTCTCTCTCTCTCTCTCTCTCATTTAAGAAAATGTCCACTGCCCTCCAACGTTTTCCCACGTCGGATTAAGAGCTGTTGATAAATAATTGAGATTTATCACCTAAAATACGAAAACTTTCAGAGTTTGAGAGGACAGCTTGATTAAATCTTCTTAAAAGGAGAAGTCTAATTGCTTTTCATCAGTAGGTTAAATGAGTGATCTGGTACGTAGCTACAGTTTGTAAAGGAAAAACTTTGATAGTACTTGTTTTGGGAACTGATGCACTTGTTATTGTTTCTTCACAATTGTCATTACTTTTATTATATTATTGTTATTTGTTTTATTATATGATTATTAGATCTTTGGTATTTTTTACGTTCATTAAGTAGCAACAGAACATATCAAAAATATATAATAACAATCTGAGATTATATGATATAACCCGGTGGAAAGGTTAGGATAAATTATGAGTTAGTATGCTGTTGTTGTTTTTGAATGGTATGCATTACGGCTCACAGACTGACTGCTGTTGAGTAGCGCCACAGAAGTTACATTGCTATGTCCTCCATAACGGGATCCACAGTCCGTGGCAGAATGGCCGACCTGTTTTGGGAAGATTGCACTTGGAAAATTCTTGCTGATACTTCCTAAAAACCCAATGTCTTAATGGCATTGTTTGTATGTTGCGCTAACAGTCACACTCAGATTGAAAGTGTGACATAAAGTAAATTCTTCTCAGTCTACAATTTATTACAAAAGCTTCTACTTAGAACATGAAAGTTTCAGATAGCCGACATGATATATCCTTTGCATTTGATATTTTAAACCCATTCTTAATCTACCCGAAGACTTCTAACTCAGTATGCGCAACGTTCAGAATTTCAAACATATTCGACTGTAAGGTGTAACCATGTCATGTGGTGCTCATGACCACTGCCAGGTCGGTACGCATGCTGTCCTCATACTAACCCATCTGTCAGACCAGCATATTATACTAACGGGGATTACTGTAAAAGAAATAATCAACATACAATCACGTGTGGAACAGAAATAAATTTCTGACTCAGTCAGGTAAAGCCTTAGGTACATTAGTACTTGGGTTCCAACTTCTTTTATGAATTGTGTGGCTTAGTTGGCAGCGTCCTTGTCTTCCAGTTGAAAAACCTGGGTTTTATCCTGATGTTAGTCAGAAGTTTATTACTATAGCACCTAAGATCTGTTTTTCTTTCCCTCTTCAACGAGTAGTTAGTTATTTTCCTTGAGTATAGCCATCAGTTATCCTTACTTAGTCAGTTGCCGATTGAAGTCATGTCACGAAGCGATTGCGCCCTTAGCAACTTTCTTTTATTTCATTCTTGCATTTGCTTCAACTGGACATTATCAGGCTTTTACATTATTCATTACCGTCAGACCCTGCTTTATCTTCTGGCAATAGTTCCTCTCCATTGGCCTTCTTTATTACAAAGTGTAGTTTCTTATTATCCCTTTGCATCGAATTACATAAAAAAAAAAATACATAGACCATTCCATTCCTTTCATTCTGTATTGCTAGAATTTTCGTATTACCCTGCAAATTTGATTATGTTTCTGGATCATTCTTAATTCACCCAGGCCATATTATTTTCTTATCTCGCAATACTTGCTTTTCATTCTCTGCTCATGATATAACACACGCACTATTTGAGAAATAATTGTTTAGAGTTTTCCCATTTCTCTTTTCCTCTTCATGTAACAGACAGGTAAAAGGTGGCGTTAAGTTCGATCCTTGTCTTCTTTAATGGACAAATGGACTTACCAGGTAGGAGTCGCAGTTCGCAATTGCGTGAAATTCTCTCTCTCTCTCTCTCTCTCTCTCTCTCTCTCTCTCTCTCTGCTACCAGGAGCCCATTTGCGTTGCTTTGTTTCTTACGTCTTCTTTCTCTTCGCCCAGGAGCCTTTGGGTTTCCTGTGAGAATGAAGCCACATTCGCTCTCCTTTCTTTCAATCTTCTTTTTCTTTTCGTCTGCTGAGAAGGTCGTGAAGATAATTGAACGCAAGACTAAATCACCTTTGTTTATATTCGCTGTACTTTACACAACCTTTCCTCACTAAACCTTAAGGAAAACCAGTGTTGGCTAAAATTGTTGTCAATTCTCTTAATTTAACTCAAGCGCTATTTTAAATCCTTGGTCTTGTAACCATCTCCGTAAATTAAACGCACTCAGAATTATGGTCAAGAACATATTAGATTTGGCTTTACAAAGAGTGTGACATTTTTATTTTGTCTTTATATCTTATTCTCGTAATTAACTTAGGGCAAAAGAAATGAGGAAATCTAAGGAATTAATGACATTTTATAGCAGTCAAAAATATAACAGAAGCCTGTTTACGTTCGGCGCGGCCAACGCGTAAATAGTTTTTAGTATCTTCCCCTGACAACCTTTTCAGTCATTAGTATGTGGTATTTCTTAATGGTAGGCAGTCATGTCATGATAATGAAGCCTCTAGGCTAGTTTATCGCGGCTATAATGAACTATTAAGGGCCAAAGGCTTGTATGTCATTACTTTATTATTTATATTCCAATTATACAGACGTGATTAGATTTATTTTTGGAAAGCAATTTTTTTTTTCTGAAATGAAAGAAATTTTTTGTAAAAGTTGAGAGGACACTTTTATTTCTCTAAAAACAAAAATACTTTGAACGCTACTATGACTAGAAGAAATCTCTAAACATAAAGATGTAAATGATGATGGATCTTTAAGCCAGAAAGACGATATATTTCCTCTGTCGTTGAATCCTCTTGAAGTATTTAATGTCTGTGGAAATGTTTGGGAAAGTTGTTAATTTTATTTCATTTAGATATATTGTATTCAAGGTACATTTTTTTTTTTTTTACATTTGGCTTCCAGAAGACTTACCTTTAGCAGTCACATTTTTCATCATGTCCTACGTCGAACTATCTAGCCATATGACCCAAAGCAGACTCACTTCAGTGAAGGGTAAATGGAGTTCCATTGTATATTATCATCATTGCTAAAATCTTATTAAACAGCGATTTAAAAGTGAAAGCTGAAAACGGCGTATGTATAAGCATTTTCTATGGAATATTTTGACAGATACATTAACTGAAGATGCGAACTCAGGCTATCTGTTATCCCATTTGAATATTGCTTTCCATCCATCATGTTTCTTGGACAACAGAATTGGTTTCTAAAATCTTGTGACTGAATGACCCTAACGGCAATATAGGCGCTGCGTGTATTGAAATTTGATTGAAAAAGAGACATTGCTTCGTGATGTGTTCTTCCCCTAACCCTTGAGCCAGATTTTCAAGTACTAGCTCCAAAAAGTTTGCAAAACGACTCTTTTTTTTTTCTTCTTTCCCAGGTTGTGTTTGGATTAAAGAAATCCACTCTTGTTAGGTTTTTCATGCGTTGCCACTCTTCTTTGAAAGTCAAACGATCTGTGTTATCATATAATAATGTTACGTATCGAGGGCATTTGCTTGAATTTACTTGGTACTTTTCATTTTGTTTTGAAAATTTATCAAAATCCTGCGAGGAAATAACAAAATCTTATCTGGTTACCAATATAACAGAAATGTTCTTCCTCACACTCATAGCAGTAATATTTGCTTTCGTTTCTTGTGTATAATTGAGATTACTTCACCAGTAACATCTTACCATTTATAATAACCAAAACACCAACCAAACCTAACTACTTAGATTCTTAGCCGTTGCAGTACGAGCGTATACAAAAAGCGTGAGGAAATCGTGAAGTTAAGAGGGTATTGTAGGTATTAAAATTACATACACAGGTATCTGGCACAAAATAACCAGTAGAATCTGTAATACATCTTACCATTTATCTGTTCTTATTCTTTTGAAAAGTCAATAACGTCCCTTTGCTCTTCGTGGGGTGAGAGTTATTGAGACTTCCTCATTACCCGGGATGTATACGTAAATAGTATGTAATGAGTGATTGATATTTAATGCTCAGCATAATAGCTTAATATATGTAAAAGGTGAATTGAGAACTTCTTAAATGAAAAAATAAAACAATCCATATTAGCAGCCTATTACTCTTGTAAAGATTTAAATCACAAATAGATCAACCACAAGCACTATTTTCATTATGTAGCCTTTAAAAGAATTCTGAGACGTTTTTTCATGAACCAAAAGATTTAAGCTCATATTTGATCTGAGGATAAGCAGGAAAACACCAGGAGGAAAGAGTAAATCCTTCGTAATTGATATATTTCCGGAGGACATATTACGAAAATTCGATTCGATTGTTCTTAAGGCCGCCGAGTAACAGATTTTTCTATACAAATTTCCACTTACTCAGTATTCGCCTGTTTTCTTTTCCTTATTTTTTGGAAATATTGATGGTTTATGTAAACGAGCGGAGAGAAATACACTGATGACTGAAAATAACCAAAACGAAGTTTGTTAGAAAAGATCATGGTGCCATAATATTTAGTTTTACTGATGAATACGTTTTCAGTGAAAACAAATTCTATGACTGACGTCGGGATACCAGTTTCCTTTCAAAACTGAAGGAGGGAATCGTATATGCCAAAAAATATATTGGACCACAGAGGTTTAGAAGCGCGTTTTACAAAGCTACTACTGCCATTGTAAATAATAGTAACACTAACCTGGGTTGAGGTTAGGGGAGTTATTTTTTTGTTGAGCTGAAGCGCAAGTTGAATGTGCGGTAAATAATGATGAGTTTTCATTGGTCGCGGTCATAGCGATTTAATCTTGCTGACGGGAGTTTTGTAAATGAGGGATGGATATTTTTTGATATTCCCTTTCTGTCGATGTGAAGTACATCTAAGAAATTTGCAACAAAAGTGATTTGCATTTTGTTGGTAACTTTTAGAACCAAATCCAACTTTCTTAAGATGTCCGAAAACAAGAGAGCAAAATAATTCAGAACATTCCTATGGCTTTTGTCCTCTGTGTATAAAACAAACACTTTCATGCAGTACTAACGAAAGTTTATATATATATATATATATATATATATATATATATATATATATATATATATATATACCCACACACGAGTATAGATGTCTGTAATAATAAAATCCGAGTGGATCTTGTTTGTCCTTCCTGGGTGGGGACTGGGTAAGTAGGGGATCGGGCAGGTAAGGGAGACATGACACATCCACCCTCCTCCTGCAAACCTGTTTGTCCGCTCTGGGTGGAGGCAAGGTAGGTAGGGGATTGGGAGGGTAGGGAGACATGACACTCCCACCCTCCTGCAAACCTCTTTGTCCGTCCCGGGTGGGGACTGGGTAGATAGGGAATCTGGAGGGTAGGGGAGACATAACACATCCACCCTCCTCCTGCAAACCTGTTTGTCCGTCCCGAGTGGGAGTGGGGTAGGCAGGGGATCGGAGGGTAGGGGAGACATGACACATCCACCCATAGATAAAGAGGGAGAGATTGGACAGCCTATGATAACCAAATAATTTGTGACGTGCACTGCCGGGCGCCATTGCTTTGGGTTGATTATTATGTAAACAGCGACGTAACTCATGCAATCTAGTGTGAAACCCTGTACTCTTTAAAACGTGTTTTCTCGGCTGTTCTTCAAGACTGTCAAATGATCTATGCACCATTTACTAAATACAATATATACTGTATGCAGAAATAAAAATATTTAATTTTGCTGGTATATTTTTTCTACAGTTAAGCCATAAAGTTTTGCAGATATGGCCACGTTGCAATATTATGATCATACTGCATTGACAGCCAGTTTTCTCAGCAGTCCTTAAAGACTGGTAAATGATCTTTGCAGCATTTACCAAGGACAGTGTGTATTACATGTAGAAATAATAATATTAATTCTGTCTGCTGTAGTTTTTATACACTTGAGCAACAAAGCTGACCAGTTTGTCGACGTTACTTGCCTTTCTTTCCACCATAAATTTAGAGCTTCACTCTCTAGAGGCAGAAGTAACTATCATCGTTCTTTATTCATGGGTCAAACTAACAGGCCGTAAAATTTGACAACAGTATGCTAAAATAATTGTCGTCTCCAACGCTTTCATCCCATAGAAGCTTCATCCGTAGGCATAATCATATTATTAATAGCCTAAGTTTAATACCCTGATACCTGACTGCCAATATTCAAGAGTTTGTACAATCATTTTATAGGATTTTAAAGTTTATTGTACCTGATACTGTTAATAGGGATGCAATTAATATTATAGTTTGCAGGGCTGTATAAATCTTGCGTTGCCTGTACTGAAGGATGTGTCGGCTTGCCCTTCTGGTTACTTCTTATTAGACTAGAACCACCACTGACCACTCGTCCACTCCTCTTCGGTCAGAACTGTATCTACTGTGCTAATACTAATACCAACAGCTTCAGATAGCATCCTCACAGAAATTCGATGGTCTTTCATCACTAACCTTTGCACTTCCTCAATGTTTTCCTCCTTGTGTGCAATTTTCGGTGCTCCAGACCTGGGTTCATCCTCAACCTGTTCATTTCCGTCAGAAAATCTGTTAAACCACCAATAGAAACTTGCTTGGCTCATCTGTTCATCCCCATAGGCCTCCTTTAACATTCCATAAGCTTCTTGTTTGCTTTTCTTAAGTTTAACACAAAATTTGATGGAGTAACGTTGCTCCATGTTTCCCCTGCAAGTGTTCACAGATCAGCAAACCGGATCAGACTGGTTCCACCACATTCACCACTGCACACAGACCTACAAATATAGAAAGTTGCCAGTTTGTCATTTTATAGAATATATGTATGTGTACTTCACCATGAAGTAGTATTTTGATCAAATCATATTTAGTGTCTCTTGACATTTTTCTCATTACTTATTGAACATACCCTCTTATATATATATATATATATATATATATATATATATATATATATATATATATATATATATATATATATATATATATATATATATATATATATATATATAATCAGAAAACTAAAACGTCCTTAATATCAATGTCCTCTACCTGAAATAATATTTTCATAGGGTTTTTCGAGACATTTGTTGATAATAAGTTCATTCCGTCCCGTGGGAGCGGGGTAGGCAGACGGACGAGGGGAATCAGGACAGTGACGCACCAACGAAATCGGCCGATTTCGTTAGTGCGTCACTGTAGTCCTGATTCCTCGTCCGTCGCTGGTCTGATCCCACGGGACGGTGGACTTATTATCAACTTAAAAATTCCCTTCGGTAACATATATGAAAATATATTATTTCCGAGGTAGAGGAATTGATATTAAAGGACGTTTGTAGCTTTCTGATTGTATATGAATCACGGTGATGTGATAAATAGTCATATATATATATATATATATATATATATATATATATATATATATATATATATATATATATATATATATATGCATTTACATATTTACACAAACACTACTTGTCGCGTCTTTATTGATCATGCGAACAGGTCGCCTCCCAGGTTTTTAGGTCAAAAATCTGGGTTAGGGCTTATATGACCTTGCAGATTGACTCCCTAACATATGGTGGACTACGAGTTGGGTAAAACTTAGGCCTAAATGTGGGTAGGTTCCAATATACGATAACCGGTGCTAAAACTACATAATAAGGTCCCACTGACCGTAATATCAATCTCTATGCGGTAAAGGAAATAACCTACAACACATACCGGTGGGCATATTGTATCTCTATAGCAGACATGAAAATCGTCAGGGTTTACTGACAAAAACATTGAGCTCAAAATCAACCCCTCCAATAAAATAACAAGAGATTACACGTCTTTGTTCTTTCATAGTACTTTGTTCTTTCATGTTACTGTTTCGTACTATATGCTATGGTATAACCCAGCAGCACTCATTGTCCTCCAAATTCCGGTGTTGTGGTTGTCCAGTATATATGCATTAGTATCAAGAGTGTCTGCATGATGACCATTTATATGTATTTAGGGTATAAGATTTTCTAGACTAAAGATATAATTCGGAAAAAAATTTATCCCACGACATAGACAAGGGAAACTGCAGCACAAAAGATTGCTGCCTTTTGTTAACCGGACAAAAATACTTTCAGCTGGGGCACAGCAATCCGCCGAGAGGGAAAAAGTTTTTTTTTGTTGCTTCTTTCCTTCCCAAGGGTTTGAATAAGATAAAAATATGAATTTAATGTATAGCTTTTAAATTTCCTGGAAATATGAAAAATGATTGGGTTTCAGCAACCATCGCATTGAATTGATTAGATTGGAAAACAAAAGAATAAAAAGAATTTCTATTACTGAGGGCACACTTGCACTTCGCCCATTTGGCTTTTGATGACGCTTACATTTCACCCAAAGGGAAAATTGCGCCGAGGATTTTTTCTGTTTTCCGTGCTAGTGATGTCTCTTTGGAGAGTTACTGCTTGCTAAATTAGCAGAAAGGAAAAAGAGATATTTTATTTTGTTCTCATGACCATTGTCAAATCAATTGTGCAGTGATAACTGATAGTAAATTACCGCACGGGAGATTTTCTGTTTTTCTGTTTTTATCAAAATGAATATATTTAGTGGTAACGATTGTTTTTTTTTTTGAGATTACTAAGAGTTATTTAGGATTACTGGAAATATTCCCCTTTTGTAATGGTTTTGAGTTGATGTTTATGAAGATTTGTTAAGTAATACTGAATCACTGAGTGCAATGAAGAGACACTTTCTTCACGCTGTTGTCTTCTCTCCCGCACAATTCTTAGATTTTTTTTATTTTGTTTTTTTGGGAAGGGAGCAGGTGAATTAAAATGTAACTGCGCCTTCCATGCAGAAAAACGGTCAGGGTATTATATCAGGACTTGAATACTGGGTAAGCGTATTTGTCATTTTATTGGAGACAAAATCTTTTTCTAAATTATATGTATATATAATTATATATATATATATATATATATATATATATATATATATATATATATATATATATATATATATATATATATATATATATATATATATATATATATATATATATATATATATATATATATAACAACCGCCATGCAGGAAATGCTTGCTTTCTGGATTTTTATTTTAAATCTTATAATCGGTTAACAGTGACGCTTTCATAACCCAAACAAGAACTGAAATTTAGAATATTTCCTTTGTCCATCAGTGTCGTGTTGGATGAAGCGCTGAATGCATTCCTCTTCCTGTTTGAATTTCCAAAGGATCTCTGTGGAAATCAACAATAAAAACATTGATATCGAGAATGAATACAAGGAATGCCTTTATACTTAATCTCTCTTTCTCTCTTTTCTAGGTAAAAAAACAACGCTTGTGTCCAAAACTTGCCAACGTTTTCCCACATGGGATTTAGAGATGTTGATAAATAATATGAGATTAATCACCTTAAATGCGAAAACTTTAAGAGTACGAGAGGACAGTTTAATTAAATCGTATTAAAAAGAAAAGTTAGCTTGTTTTTCATCGTAAAGTTAAATGAAAACTGCAGTCCGTAGCTTCCCTTATAAAAAAAAAATTTACTGGTATTACTTCTTTTGGAAACTGATCCACTGTCTTTGAATTTTCACAATCTAGGTTTACACTTATTTTTATAAGTATTATTTTATTATCGTTCCATATTTGCTATTTTTAATACTTTATTTTGGTATCACAGAACTTCTTAAAGTATAAGATATCAGTCAAAGATTAAATAATTGTATAATCTAGTGGAAAAATTAAGATAATTTATGAGTTAATTTACTGATGTCGTATTCACGATGTGAAACACAGCTTCTTCATTGACTGCTGTTGGACCACAAAGAAGTTACACTGCTGTTTCCTCCTTTCATGGGATCCACAGCATTTTGCAGCGTGGCGTCTTGCTTGAGGAGATTGCACTGGTAATGTCCATATAGTATTGTTTGATAACTCTTAGATGGCAGTCACACGCAGACTGATACCATTAGTCAGGCTAAAGGTCCAGAGTACGTAACATAAGTAGAGTTTTTTGTCTCTGGAAGAGGAGGGACAATACATGAAAAACAAGAGATGTGGACAATGGAATACAGTGCAGTTGTTGCTATGAAATTATACAAGTGTAAAAAAATCATGACATAGCGTAAATAATTTTTAATATACAGACTTGCAGAAGTTTCTAGCCAGAACATGAAAGTATCAGGTAACGTTCAACATATCACTGACATAGGCCTACTCGTACATCCTTTAAAATCATGAGTGATATACCTCAAGATTTTAATAATTTAGTTCATGCATCATTCTAACTTAAAGACATATTTCAACCTTCTTTCAGGAAATACCATAATTCCAACCAGGACCCATTAGTGGGTCCTGATTCCAACAATCTTTCCGTTTACCTTTTCCCTCGTACGAATGATTAGTTGTTTTTTTTTTTCTGGATTACATCCATCAATTACCTTACTCAACCTGGTCAGTCAGTCGGTTAAACTCCGCCTTTAGGTAACGTTTCCCTTTTGATTCTTTATACTACGAAGTCTTGGAGCTTTTAGCAAATTTCTTTTATTTCATAATAGCATTGGCGTCTACTATCATTACTCAGCCCTTCAGAATAATTCCATATCGTCAGAGATTATATTATTATCTGGTAACAACTCTTCTCCATAGTTTTTTACTTCTATTTCTATTTTTCTTTTCATGTAATAGAGCAAGTAAAAGTTGACGCTAGGTTCAATCTGTCTTTAATGGAGAAATGGACTTAACAGGTAGGAGTCGCAGTTTGCATATGCTAAATTCGTTTCTCTCTCTCTCTCTCTCTCTCTCTCTGCTATCTGGAGTTCATTTCCGTTGCTTCCTTTCTTTTGCCTTCTTTCTCTTCGTCAGGAATCCTTGAGCTTCCTATGAGAATAAAGGCCCACTCGCTCTCCTTTCTTTCAATCTCTTACTCTTTCTTTTCGTCTGCTGGGAAGGTCATGAAGATCGTTAAAGGCAAGACTAAATCACCTTTGTTTACATTCGCTTTCCTTTACCCAACCTTTTCACACTAAACCTCAAGGGAGACCAGTAATGGTTATTATATACTTTATAAATTAGTATTGTCTTAATTATTTTAATTTAGCTAGGATGCTATTTTAAATCAAAGGTCTTGTCACCTTCTCAGTAAATTAAACACACTCAGAATTATGGTCAAGGACGCGATTAACAGACAAAAGAAGATTTGGTTTTAAAATGGAGATGATGTTGACGGGACGACTGTCACTGCAAAAGGAAAAGACAGGAAGGAATGCGGTTCCTTTCTTCAGAAAAATTAATAGAACTTAAAACAGTAACGGCTCTTGCGCTCATCCTGCAGTTCAATGGCCAAATGAAGTGAGATCATACACTCCTAGGTTACCCATGGAGTTGGGCATTTGGCTAGCAACCGCACCCAAAAGATATGCTGGGTATCGGAAGGCTAACTCCTTTTGGTGCCACCACCTGCCAGGGAAAAAGGTGGTGGTAAAGCATGTATACAGTATATGTGGCGAGGGCACATTTTTTGATGGAGGCAGTTGTTGTAAATCTAACCATATTTAAATAAGTTCATAGTTTATATTTTCATTTCTATGTGACGACAGTTTCCCATATCACTGAAACGCGTCCACATAATACGTATTAGGTACTTTTGATATACATCCTTTACGTTCCCTTGATACTGTCAAAGTTACGATGAATTTGTTCGAATATCATCACGCTTTTAAAATGGTTTACAGAAGTGTTCGGTAATGCTCGCTCTGGCTTTTAGCAAATTAGCTGTCCAATTGCATTCGAAGATATACAAATCGCACTTTTAATTAGCTTAAGTAATAATACCAATTGCAATAAATATTAGTCTTTCCAACTACTTTTACCCAGCGTAGGAAATTACTACTTTTTCTCAATGTCTTATCCTCAAAGTGAACCTTGGGCAATAGAACTTAGCTGATTTGATCAGTTAGTGACTATCTTACAACAGTCAAAATATGACAGCTGCTTATTTACTTTAGCCGCGACCAACAAGTAAGAAGTTTTCAGTATCTTCCCCTGACAACCAACCGGTCATCAGTGCGTCTGATTTCTTAATGGTAGCCTGCCAGGGCATGGTAATGCAACCTCCAAACTGGCCGATCGCGGCTGTAGTGACTTGATAATCGCGAAAGGCTTGTGGTGTCATGTGTCACTACTTTATTATTTCTATTCTGATTACAAAGGCGTAATTTGATATATTTTTTGCATTGAAATTCTTATGATACAGACGTAATGCGATTAATGTCTCTAATTATACAGGCGTAATTCGATATATTTTTTTTTACTATTTATGTAATGATTATAGAGATATAATTCGGTTTATTTTTTGAATACTTTTAATTCCTTTTTTTCCTTCAAAATAAAAATTTAATTGAAATCTCCTAATATAGAGAGGCAAATGTCAGATATTCAAGCCAGGAGGGAAATATATTACATCAGCCGTTAAATCTCCTGAAACTAGGTTGTAAGGAGTACTTTCTATTCAGTGATATTTTATTTAGGTCATTTTTGTTGAGGTGAAATTGAAAATAATTACTGAACTTGAGTAAAAGCAGTGAATATAAATATTTCAAATTAGAACATCTGAAAATTGTCTTTCATTAGACTTACTTTTCTGCAGTCCCGTTTTCGGTGCGTTCTGCGTCAAAGTGTCTGAGCATGTAATCCAAAGCAGACTGACTTCAGTGAAGGGCAAGTGTGGTTCATTATGTATCATCATCTGGGCTTAAGTCTTGAGCAGCGATTTCAAATTTAAAGATAAAATCCAAGTATGTTTGCGTATAATGTATGTACATATTGTGGTAAGTACACTGTTTAGAGATGAGGAATCGGCTTTTTTACCCCGAGTGAATGTTTTTTCCAACCCTCTGTTTCCTGAATTACAGAATTTGTTTCTACAAGTCCATGGTTAAATGCTCATAACGGTGACGAAAGAGGTTTTGCGTATATGGAAAACTTATAAAAAGAAGTCGTTGCTTCCTTTTACGCTCTTCCCCTACACTTAGAGCTATAATTCCGGAGGCAATTCATTAACGGTTCCCGTAATCATATTGCCACACGACCTTAATTTCCTTCATATGCATATCTTGTACTCTTGGAGCATGGGTTTTTACACATTTGTAAGACTGCATAACAACTATTACACTGTCTGTTCCTTTTTCCACATCTGTTCCAGACACAAAAGACTTTCCAGAAATTTTACAGTCGATTCTCTTCCAAAATTCATTTAGGATTGAACAAATCCATTCCCTCCCTTTTCGTGCGTTGCCTCTCCTCTTTGAAAGACAACCGCCTTTCTCATTATGTTCCGTATTGTGGGACTGTAGCTTGAATTTACTTAGTATTATTTTATTGGGCATGAAAATGGATCAAAATCCCCTTTTTTTTCTTCTTCTTTTTTAACAAAATCTGTTGTCTGGGTACCATTATAAAATTTAAATGCTTTTCACTCTCGTAACATTAGTGATGATGTGGTGTTTTGCTACTGGAGTCCATGTATTCAGTTGATAGGGACTTCACCTTTCAGCAACATCTTTCCTTTTATTTGTTCCTGTTCAAAAACTTTTTTTTTCAAATCGATAACTTCCCTTTGCTTTCCTGGGTGTCTCAGAACTGTTGTTGATATATATATATATATATATATATATATATATATATATATATATATATATATATATATATATATATGCATGGCGATACATAGTAAGTGTCTGGATATTCAAGGCAGAAAATAATAGCTGTATACATAAAAAACTGGAAAATTCTTAATATAAAATTAAACTATTCAGTGTCCCGTTGTTAGTACAAAGATTTGAAACAGACGAATCGCGGACACTAATTTTAGTATATAACCTTTAAAAGAATATTAAGGCAATTATCCGCTTCTTATCTCGGACCTAAGAATGTAGGATCATACTTGATTGTAGAATGAGGAGGAAGACATCAGGAGGAGAGAATAAATTCTTCGTAATTGATAGATTTGCGGCGGACATGTTCCGAGAATCCGATTTGGTTGCTCTTTAGGTCGAAAATGGCTGATGTTTATATATTTCCCCTTACTCATCATTTACATGTCTTATGTTTTATTTTTATTTTTAAATATTGATAGTTTATGCAAGTGAGCAGGAAAGAACTTGCTAATGACTGAGATTAACCAAAGCAAAGTTTGTTCGTAAAGATCATTAATCGTCAAAATTTTGTGTTAATGAATTCAAATTCCATGGGTGACTTGAGGATACCAATTTCGTTTCAAAACTGAACGAGGGATTCGCGTAGGCCAAGAGCATGCTGCGTCACATAATTTTGGAAGCATGTTTCACCACGCTACTACTACTGCTGTAAATAATATTAATACTAATCTGGGCGAAGGCTAGAGGAGGTAGTTTATGTTGAGCCGAAGCGTAAATTTAATGTGCCATGGATAGACGATGATAAATTTTATTGGTCGCTGCCTTCGGGCCAGCCCTATGAGAGCTGATGGTCAGCTCAGTGTCTTGCTAAACTATTTTAATAATAATAATAATCCTGCTGGAGATCTGATTGTGGGCCCTGGCACTGGTACCTGAGGCAGGGCTGGCACTGAATTGGATCGAATCATCGAGGGGCCACTGCACTGTGACTCAGGCGGCACTCTGTGGGACTGCGACGTCCTCCTGGTACCCAGGGGCGCCAGTGTTGGCTGAGGAAGAAGTGGGGAGAATTACTCAAGGCCCGCGAATGATTCGGGAATGTGGACCCTTAGATTGTCGTGATTTCGGCGGGGACTGGAAAGTCCCATCCCAGGATGACGTCATATCGGGGAGATGGCTTGCTACCAAAGATTGCAATTTTGATTGGTGAGGTCTTGTGACTCTCAATTGGTTTGTAGGAGTATCATTTAAATTGATTTATTCCCCGATCGTGACGAAGCTGTCTATTGGACGATGCAGTCTGTAGGAACTCTGTCCCTTCGGACGAGGGAGACGGCGCGCCCGAGTCCTTCGAATGCAGTGACTCGGCGCGCGGGCTCGCTACCTCGTGGAGGAGTCACGTGATACAGGCCCTTCGGCGGAGGGCCTAATGACTGGGGATCTGCACGCTGGCGCACGTGGAGTATTTACTTTATTATTGCGTGGGCATTTTGCCCATGTGCGTGGAGAATGGCCATAAACTTTGCACTGCAAAATGTCTGGCTGAAATCTTTCCGCTGCCCTGTGGAGGGCGAGGCGGTGTTATTTGTCGGTTTTCCGGAGAGAGAGGATGCTTTCTTGTTCCGCACTGTTCGGAGGGAATGCCCCGCTTGCACACGGCGTTAGGGCTTGCCCAGTTTCCAGCCTTAGGGGAATTTGTTCCTCCGAGGAGGGGCGGGGGACGTATTTTCGCCCCATGGATCCTTCTTGCAGGTGGTGAGTTTCCACATATCTAGCATCTCGCAACACCGGTGAGTGCTGCTGGGCTTTTTCCACTATGGCGATGGGCGAGGGCAGGAGGGGCGTAGGGCAGGAAATGCTCGAATTTAAACCGCCTGAGTACCTCGGCGGTGTTAGTGGCTCCTTCGGAATCGGAGCCATTTTGTCAACGCCCGTTCGAATGTTACGCCTATAATCGACCAAGTCTGCCTGCTTCGCCGCTCTCCAACGCCTCCACCTGGTAATCTCACACGCTCGTAACTGCTTGGCGTACGTTTCAGTTTCCCCGATCGCTCGCGGAAGGGCGTAGTGGGCACCCAGGGCCTTTCCGCCCAGGAATTTAGTGAGAACAAGGGAGAGTTCCAATGGGGAGAGATCGCAGGCACTCCAGGACTCGCTCGCCCTTTCTTTCAACTCATACTTCGGGTTCGGACTCTGTCCATTTGGCATGAACGAGAGCTTGGCTGGGAGGGCACTCATTCCTGCGGAAGGGGGCAGGGGTGGCGTACTGTCGCTCTAGCACCTGGAGCTCATGGGCGTGCCTCTTCTCTCTCTCCTGCTCTTGGGCAATTCTGTCTCTCTCTCCTCACGTTCTCCTCCTCTCAAGTTGTTCTTGGGCAATCTGTTCCCCTCTTTCTCTCTTCACGTTCTCTCTCCCTCTCTGCACGTTCTTTTTCCTCCCGTTGTTCTTGAGTGATTCGTTCTCTCTCCCTCTCTGCATGTTCTTTTTCCTCCCGTTGTTCTTGGGCAATTCGTTCTCTCTCCCTCTCTTCACGTTCTCTCTCCCTCTCTGCACGTTCTCTTGCTCTCTCCGCCTTGGCATCGCCCACTCGCTCTGAACCCATGCTCTCAGATCTTGCCCCCGATAGTCCCATGTCCTTCCCAGCGGACATGTAGAATTGAAACTCGTTTTGTTGGGCTCTGGTATTAGCCATTTTGAAATAATGGTTATATGATATGTCTGAAAAAGACTCAGGTTATCTGAAAGACTCCAATTGCAGGAATCTGAACACTCAATGGTTCAGACTGCAGGAGAATGGATCTGTCTGAATACAGGTGATTAGTAAGTCTGAGGAGACTTTTTTGTTAAAATTTGATATGTCTTGGAAAGACGTGGTTGTTCTTGGCGAACTAATTTTAATATGTCTCGAAGACGAGTTGGATTGTGTCACGCTCGGACTTGGCCGGCTGTAGCGTGAAGTTAAGGAGTTGTTCTAACGAACTAGACTGATCAGTCCCGTAAGGGCTTAGATGTGTGTGAACTACACTATATAATGTCTCAAAGGGACTTAATTTTGGGTTCCCGCAGGAATGAGAAATTCTCGCCACGTGCGACGTAGAATTTTTGTGTGAGTCTCTATGATTGGACTTTGAGAAATTCTTGCCACGCATGACGAGAATTTTAGGGAGTCTCTGAGGATTGAATTTGGAGAAATTCTCACGTGGCCGCACACATAGAATTTTAGGAGTCCCTGAGGACTGGAATTTGGAGAAATTTGCTAATGCGACGAGAATTTAGGAGTTCTGAGGAGTGAGTTTGGAGGAATTCTCACACGCAGCGACGAGAATTTTAGGAGTCTCTGAGACTGGAATTTGGAGAAATTTCTAACGTATGACGAGAATTTTAGGAGTCACTTAGACTTGGAATTACGATTCGTCCCTTTAGACTTAGATATTACTAACGGGAAACCCAAAGAAAAATGTTGCTGGGAAATGAATGGCACACGCTGGCATGGGCTGGTGAGGGGTGGGTTCAGGCTGCCACAACACCGGAGTTATTTTTAGATTCTGTGTGAAATGAACCCGTATATGGTTGTGACTGTCTGAGAGGATAACAGTACAACTGCCTAGTAATTTTCCTATGTTTGAGTTTAAATTTCGCTTTCCTAACACCTAACTCGAATTTAACTACACTGAGAGAATTGTCAGCAATGCAAGCTGACTTCACGTGTCCCACGTGGAAATTTATCTGCCACTTAAATAACAGTTCATAATCTGAAAGGCGAAGTAAACTTTATCACAGAGGAATTTTTCGCACTATTCCTGAAGCAAGAATATGGCAAGGATTTTAACACAGAGGAATTTCACTGTTCCTCGAAGCAGCGATGGTTAGCACTGGTTATTTCTAATTCACTATCCTGGAAAGGCATGCATTAACGAATCTAATACGGGCGTTCTTTCTCAGTGAATACATGCGCCCCTATTTCTAATTCCTAGGAACAGTCACGATTGTAAAAAGGTTTTGCTAAGATTAACACATTACTTACGTGGAATTTTCTGGATCTGTGTGCTGGTTTTACACAAAATGTTCGTAATTGTCTCGTACCCAGCTTAGCTTTGCTAATAGCTGATCTGGCAAGTTGCAAATGCAATAAAAGCAACACTAGGGAACTGCAATCAAAATGAGATCTATGGCCAGGTCGCCATTTTTACAAGCCCGTGGTTTTAGTTTTTGAAAGTCATATTTCTGTGAGACAGGTAGCAAATTTCAATTTAAGGTAATTTAGCTCAGGATTCTGACTTCAGGGTATGGAAAACGTAAAAAGAGGAAACAAGGAGAATTTCATATGAGCATAGGGCTCTGGTTACTGAGGAAGACATGTAAACATGTGGGCACATTTAAAGTAGTGTATTTACATAAATGACATTAGTACAGGAAAGAGGAACTCAAGTAGATTGAATGAAACTGGGAATTCCACACAGTCCGGAGAAGTTTCCACGAAGGGTCCTCTGAAATGAGAGAGATATGCACATTATACGCCAGTAATAAACGCCAGACAAAAGAATAATGAATTGAAGCTGCAATTGAGGGTGCCAAAGGAGTAATAAAGAATTAATACTGCCGAAGGCAAGAGGCGCAACGGACATTAGACAAGGGAGATTTCTGGCTTTCTTAAAGAAAATATTACGAGAGTAGTGCCGTGATTGAAATGGGGCTCTTCCAGGGCACTTTACCTAGCAGATTTTCCGAGGGCGCGTAGAAGGTGTGTCCGTGGATGACTTTGCGATTTCCGAGGGCGCAGTTTCTTCCACGCAGAGATGCAAGGGCTTCCGTAAAGGGCATGATGGGGACCTCGAAACCTGCCAAGGGCGTGTGGGCTCGAGGAATACGGTCGAAGGCCTGAGGAGAAGTATTTTGAAAGGGCTATGTGGTTGGGATGCAAGGGCATCGATGGGGCCAGGTAAGTGAGTATTCAGC
>NC_089788.1:15947072-15979572 GCF_040412425.1 Macrobrachium rosenbergii | reverse complement strand
ATCTGTCAAACTCATGGTAAGGTCATAAAAAAACACCATCTCGCATTGTTTCAAACTGCGGATAGAGTCATATAAGAGAAGCAAAGAACGCATCTGCTCTGCAAGCCAGTTCATGTATCGGAATGGCGTCATCTGCACGGGCTGTTCAGTTCTAAACCATTTAAGCAACATCACTGAAGCAATATGAAAGTCACTGACTTACGCACCTTCATGCCACCCAAGGGCTGAACAGACTCAGTATGTGGCCAACGAAAATACATGCTTTGACAAACTCGCAGACTGAAGACGTCTGCGGGAGGTGAGAAGCCTTTGTGGAACTTCGTTACTGGAAATGTGACGGCATTGAAGAAAATTGCAGTTTCACATGAAATAGGAGACTTGAATAATACTATTTGTAATTACTAACATACATCCAATAAACATTCGAAAGTGGTGTCTTTGGTCCCTTTTCCCGAAAAATCTATTGTGGCTCTGGCTATTTAAGCAGGGGATTAGGTAACTAGGGTTAAGTCGAATATGTAAGGCTGCAGCCAGGGTAGGGGATAAGGCTAGCAACATCATCCCAAAGACTTTTCGAGAACCGAAATGTCAACATTAAAGGATTAAAGACCTCCCGGGGCCACTCCATCCATAGCAAAAAGGCATACAGTGGTCTGTCTGTCTGTCTTTGTGTGTCCAAATGAAACTTGTGAGTTGACCAGACCAACTTAAGGTAGTCTCAGTGTTCTCTTTTTGTCGTCGCTGGTTATATTTCAGTGTCTTCCAAATTCCGTTGCTGTGGTTTTCTAGCAAATATACATTTAATATCATGAGTTGCTACATGATATGTAAGATTTAAGTTATATAATTTTTTAGACACACACACATATATATATATACATTATAATTTTAAAAAGCTACTTCTTAGCATAGAAAAGAGAAAATCCAGTTAGCCAAGAGAAAAACTTTGTACTAAATGGAATATATTTTCCCTGTCCCAAGGTTTTGGATAAAAAAATAAAAATTGAATTTTTAAATATAGCTTTTTAAATTAGTTGGAATTATCGAAAAATAGAAAAAATGAGTGAGGTTTAGCAGAGGGCGTAGTAAATTGATTAGATTGGAAGGCAAAAGAATAAAAGAAATTCTGCTAATGAGGACACACTTGCGCTTGGCCGATTTGGCTAATTATTCTCGCTCACAACTCACCAGGGATTTTTTTCATTTGTTTTCTGTGTCAGTAACCTTTTGAAGAGTTACAGCCTGCTACGTTTTCGAAAAAGATATATTTTGTTTTTCACGTCCATTATCGAAATTGATATATGCTGCGTTTACTTTAGAAGGAAATTCCTGCAAGGAAATTTCTTTTCCGATTTTGCTTTTATTATCAAAATGACTTATTGTATGGTTACAGTTATTCCATTTCGATGACTCATTTGTGATGGCCTCAACAAACCTGAATTGACGGCTATTTAGGATTACTGTAAATAGTCCCCTTATCCTCTGTTGTGACCTTTTGAGTTTGTTTTGAAGATTCCGTAACTAATTCGGAATCAATGACTACAGCGAAGAATGTGTTTCAATATATTATATTGCCTTGTCTCCCTTACAGTTCCTAATTTTTGTTTACTTTGGGGTAGAGGGAAATGTTGGGGGGTGTCTAAAAATGTCACTGAACCTCGCTCCATAGTCAATATTTTAGGTGGTCTACCTGAGAGCCATTGCTTTAATTAGCTGAATCTGCTTCTCTGAAAATAGGTGTGTTGTCTGCCTGCCATAAACTCTTCTTCCTCCTGGCTGTTCAATCTTCATTCTGAGCATTTTCCGCCCTGCTTGCAGGATTCTCCTCCAAACTCGGGTGCATTCTCTTTTGTTTCCTCCTTCCACAAGACTTAATTAAATATTCTTAGTACTTCTTTTTTCTTGTTTATTTAACCAATATTTTTGATGACTGAACCAACGAATACGAGGGATATTTTTATATTTGTACTTGTTAATTTTTCAAGCGACATGGAAATTATGAAAGCAATCAGTGAACATTGTATCATTACTTCAGCACTGGGCCAGCGTAAGAGGTCACATATTTAAGGTTTATTGTATACGTATTTCTTTTTCATGGTAAAACTAAAACACTTCCATGAAAGGGGCGAATTTCCGATTTTCTTTTGCTATGATCGACAGTCGATGGGGGAAAGGTTATTGCGACGGATTTTCGACTTATGTGAGACATTCTTTTCCAGTTAGGTATTTGAAATATTGCCAAACGCCTAACAGAATATATATATCTATAATATGGCAATTGATAGCAGGACTTAAGGGCTCATATATATTTAGAGTTTTTATCAGATTTTACGTTGGGTTACACGTTACAATATATTTATTTTGTAGTTACTAGTATTCCTTGACAAATAACTTTATTCAATTATACCATGTATTTAAGATTAGTATATTGTTTGCGTGAGCGTGCATCTCCCTTACCAATTTTTTGACAGTCCATTGATGGAATCGCCAACATTGTTACTATTACTTCAGAGATAAAAGTACCCTGTCAGCTGAGTCAGTAAAGAGCCCTTTCTACAGACAACTTCCAAAATAACATAGCAACTTGTTGCACTGCTCGTACGGTCTTTCGTAGTAAAATCGATGTTATTCGCAAAATTAGTGATTCAGTAATCAGCGATATTTGTCGCTTAATATTTATAAATATAAAAGTCACGCGTATATAAGTAAAAAATATTTATCCAGGTGTTACAAAGTTAACAATCATCTGCAAAGGTAGAGATGGGTTGATGCAGACACCAAGGACAGAACCTGAATTCGACAGGCATGTGGCACAACAAAGTCGATATCGACTTATATTTCTCTTGACCGTCGGGGGTCAAAGCTGACTATTTATAGTTATTTAAACCAAAGGCCCAGATTCGAATCCTGATCAGGCTCAAAAACGCTTTTTATCAATATTATAAAAAAAGATATTTTGTCTAGTTTATATATATATATATATATATATATATATATATATATATATATATATATATATATATATATATATATATATATCTGAAAGTTTTCGTATTTTAGGTGATAAATATATATATCAATTATTTATCAACAGCTCTTAATCCGACGGGAAAACGTTGGAGGGCAGTGGACATTTTCTTAAATGAGAGAGAGAGAGAGAGAGAGAGAGAGAGAGAGAGAGAGAGAGAGAGAGAGAGAGAGAGAATGAAAATGTCAAGGCGTTTGTTGCATACATTTATCTCGATTTTCTAATGTTTTCATGGGTGATTTTCACAGGAATAAATTGAAAATTCAAATTGGGAGGATAAAATGCAACAGTCGACGTTTAATTCACCACGACACTGATGTTTCATTTATCAAAATGTGTCTATAGATATATCGATTCTAAGATGAAAAAAATTCCAAAACCAATCCGTCTTTGCAAATTGAGTCTGTAGAAAAAAACTGGATATTATTAGGCTTTTACTTCATTCTTTATCGTCAGACCCTGCTTTATCCTCTGGCAATAGTTCCTCTCCATTGGCCTTCTTTATTATAAAGTGTAGTTTCTTATTATCCCTGTGCATCGAATTACATAAAAAAAGGATTACATAGACCCTTCCATTCCTTTCATTCTGTATTGCTAGAATTTTCGTATTACCCTGTAAATTTGATTATGTTTCCGAGTTATTCTTAATTCACCAAGGCCATATTATTTTCTTATCTCGCAATACTTGCGTTTCACTCTCCTGCTCATGATATAACACACGCACTCTTTGAGAAATAATTGTTTAGAGTTTTTCCATCTCTCTTTTCCTCTTCATGTAACAGACAGGTAAAAGGTGGCGTTAAGGTCGATCCTTGTCTTCTTTAATGGACAAATGGACTTACCAGGTAGGAGTCGCAGTTCACAATTGCGTGAAATGCTCTCTCTCTCTCTTTCTCTCTGCTACCAGGGGCCCATTTGCGTTGCTTTTTTTCTTACGTCTTTCTCTTCGCTCAGGAGTCTTTGGGTTTCCTGTGAGAATGAAGGCACGTTCGCTCTCCTTTCTTTCAATCTTCTTGTTCTTTTCGTCTGCTGAGAAGGTCGTGAAGATAATTGAACGTAAGGCTAAATCACCTTTGTTTACATTCGCTGTACTTTACACAACCCTTTCTCACTAAACCTTAAGGAAAACCAGTGTTGGCTAAAACTGTTTTCAATTCTCTTAATTTACCTCGAGCACTATTTTAAATCCGTGGTCTTGTAACCATCTCCGTAAATTAAACACACTCAGAATTATGGTCAAGAACGTGAATAACAAGTAAAAGAAGATTTGGCTTTACAAAGAATGTGACATTTTTATTTTGTCTTCATATATTATTTCGTAATTAACTTAAGGCAAAAGAAATTAGGAAATCTAAGGAATTAATGACATTTTATAGCAGTCAACAATATAACAGAAGCTTGTTTACGTTAGTCGCGGCCAACGAGTAAATAGTTTTTAGTATCGTCCCCTGACAACCTTTTCAGTCATTAGTATATGGTATTTCTTAATGGTAGGCAGCCATGTCATGATAATGAAGCCTCTGGGCTAGTTGATCGCGGCTTTAATGAACTATTAAGGGCCAAAGGCTTTTATGTCAGTACTTTATTATTTATACTCCAATTATACAGACGTAATTAGCTTTATTTTTGGACAGCATTTTTTTTTATTGTTCTCTGCAATGAAAGAAATTTTTTTGTAAAAGTTGAGAGGACATTTTTATTTCTCTAAAAACAAAAATACTTTGAACTCTACTATGATTAGAAGAAATCTCTAAACATAAAGATGCAAATGATGATAGATCTTTAAGCCAGAAAGAAAATATATTTCCTCTGTCGTTGAATCCTCTTGAAGTATTTAATGTAAGTGGAAATGTTTGGGAAAGTTGTTAATTTTATTTCATTTAGGTAATTTGTATTCAAGGTATAATTTTTTTTTTAACATTTGGCTTTCAGAAGACTCACCTTTTAGCAGTCACGTTTTTCATCGTGTCCTATGTCGAACTATCTAGCAGACTCACTTCAGTGAAGGGCAAATGGAGTTCCATTGTATATTAGCATCATTGCTAAAATCTTATTAAACAGCGATTTAAAAATGAAAGCTGAAAACCGCGCATGTGTAAGCATTTTCTATGGATATATTTTGACAGATACATTAACTGAAGATGCGAACTCAGGCTATCTGGTATCCCATTTGAATATTGCTTTCATCCATCATGTTTCTTGGACAACAGAGTTGGTTTCTAAAATCCTTTGACTGAATGACCCTAACGGCAATGTAGGCGCTGCGTATATTAAAATTTGATTGAAAAAGAGACATTGCTTCGTGATGTGCTCTTCCCCTAACCCTTGAGCCAGATTTTCAAGTACTAGCTCCTAAAAGTTTGCAAAACGACTAATTTTTTTTTCTTTCCCAGATTGTGTTTGGATTAAACAAATCCACTCTTGTTAGGTTTTTCATGCGTTTCCACTCTTCTTTGAAAGTCAAACAGCCTGTTTTATTATATAATATTGTTACGTATCGAGGGCATTTGCTTGAATTTACTTGGTATTTTTCATTTTGTTTTGAACATTTATCAAAATCCTGTGAAGAAATAACAAAATCTTATCTGGTTACCAATATAACAGAAATGTTCTTCCTCACACATGATCACAAAGCAATAATATTTCCTTTCGTTTCTTGTGTATAACTGAGATTACTTCACCAGTAATATCTTACCATTTATAATAACCAAAACATCAATCAAACCTAACTGCTTAGATTCTTAACCGTTGCAGTACGAGCGTATACAAAAAGCTTGAGGAAATCGTGAAGTTAAGAGGGCATTGTGGTTATTACTATTACACAGGTATCTGGTACAAAATAATCAGTAGAATCTGTAATACATCTTACCATTTATCTGTTCTTATTCTTTTGAAAAGTCAATAACGTCCCTTTGCTCTTCGTGGGGTAAGAGTTATTGAGACTTCCACATTACAAGGGACGTATACGTAAACAGAATGTAATGAGTGATTGGATATTTAATGCTCAACACAATAGCTTAATAAATGTAAAAGATGCATTGAGAACTTCTTAAAGGAAAGAATAAAACAATCCATATCAGCAGCCTGTTACTCTTGTAGAGATTTGAATCACAAATAGATCAACCACAAACACTATTTTCATGACATAGCCTTTAAAAGAATTCTAGGGCTTCTTTTCATTAACCTAAAGATTTAAGTTCCTATTTGATCTGAGGATAAGCAGGAAAACACCAGGGGAAAAGAGTAAATCCTTCGTAACTGATATATTTCCGGAGGACATATTACGAAAATTCGATTCGGTTGTTCTTAAGGCCGCCGAGTAACAGATTTTCCTATACAAATTTCCACTTACTCAGTATTCGCCTGTTTTCTTTTCCTTATTTTTTGGAAATATTGATGGTTTATGTAAACGAGCAGAGAGAAATGCACTGATGACTGAAAATAACCAAAACGAAGTTTGTTAGAAAAGATCATGGTGCCATAATATTCAGTTTTACTGATGAATAAGTTTTCAATAAAAACAAATTCCATGGCTGACGTCAGGATACCAGTTTCCTTTCAAAACTGAATGAGGGAATCGTATATGCCAAAAAGTACAGTATATTGGACCACAGAGGTTTGGAAGCGCGTTTTACAAAGCTACTACTGCCTTTGTAAATAATAGTAACACTAACCTGGGTTGAGGTTAGGGGAGTTATTTTTATGTTGAGCTGAAGCGCAAGTTGAATGTGCGGTAAATAATGATGAGTTTTCATTGGTCGCCGTCATAGCGATTTAATCTTGCTGAAGGGAGTTTTGTGAATGAGGGATGGATATTTGTTGATGTTCCTTTTCTGTCGATGTGAAGTGCATCTAAGAAATTTGCAATAAAGGTGATTTGCATTTTGTTGGTAACTTTTAGAAGCCAATCCAACTTTCTTAAGATGTCCAAAACAAGAGAGCAAAATAATTAAGAACATTCCTATGCCTTTTGTCCTTTCTGTATATAAAACAAACACTTTCTTGCAGTACTAACGAAAGTTTATATTTATATATATATATATATATATATATATATATATATATATATATATATATATATATATATATATATATATATATATATATATATATATATATATATGTAGAATCTACTGGTCACTTTTACCAGACACATATGTAATTCTAATAGCTACAATGCCCTCTAATACAAGAATTCTTCGCGCTTTTGGATATGCTTGTAACTACGAAGCCGAAAATATCCAGACGGAAGAAATTGAAGAGCCTGTGAATAGCGGTCGCGAGAATCGAACCCGCGTTACCATATTCACAAGGAGGTCATAAAGCCAGGTCGGCAACGTTGCCGACCTGGCTACGAGCCAGGTCGGCAACGTGACCTCCTTTGTGAATATGGTAACGCGGGTTCGATTCTCGCGACCGCTATTCACAGGCTCTTCAATTTCTTCCGTCTGGATATTTTCGGCTTCGTAGTTACAAGCATATCCAAAAAGCGCGAAGAATTCGGAGAAGTTAAGAGGGCATTGTGGCTATTAGAATTACATATATATATATATATATATATATATATATATATATATATATATATATATATATATATATATATATATATATATATATATACATACACACAGTTGATCTTGTTTGTCCGTCCCGGGTGGCGACTGGGTAGGTAGGGGATCGGGGGAGGTAAGGGACAAGGTCTAGAGAATACAAGGTCTCACGGCTGACCCAGAATTGGGATCTAATGCGCAGGTAGAGGTTGTGACGTCACGCGGTCTACTCACGGTCCTTGGTGATCTCTGACTGATCAGTTCGTTTGCAAACAAACTGTGTAGGCCTTGCTTCCACATATTTGGTATTGGTATTGTCCGTAATAGCGGCCTTATATTTTTCTTTTCTTGCTGCAATTGAGACAGTTTAAGTGATATGAGCCAAATCTTGCGCAGTAAACGGGTACTTTGAAAATAGGAAAAATAGGGATCTAATTCTTCATAGATTTCTATGGACGACAAGTGTAGTGTCGCAAAAGATGGAGTTATGATAAAGGCACAGACGCTTTATATGATCCTAGATCAAAAGTGCAATGTGTAAAGGTCAGACCTTGAAAACAGCTTATTCATTATAATTTCGACAGGGATATAACTAAAATTCTCCTATTTGAATTCATCCTCAAGATAGCGAGAGCTGGATTTCCTATAGCTGGTATGATTAATTACTTGTGGCAACAAAGATAAGGTTATGGAATTCAATAGGCAATGGCGTAACTAAGCCAACATTGTTAATCCTGCGGACTATTGCAGGGAAATACATGCATTTGCCGATGCCCCTCACTTGATAAAACTCATCAGAAACACTTCACTTTCTTAGACCATGGATCTAGGTTATCGGACTGTAGGACTGCTCACATTGAGTCAGGGAACTAATTAAGAAAAGTAAGAGTGCTCTAATGACAACTCATAAACTATTTGAAAAGCATTTAAGTGTTACAGGTATGGAGGGTATGACAGTGAAATTAGTGTTACAGTTACTCTGCCACTCACAAAAATCTCAAACACTTCGGAGAAAAAGGTGTGATTGTGGATAGGCACTGGGACGGTGCAAGCCAGTTCATTTGCCTTGTTGATAAGTGGTTTGATTTATTCAGTTCCGGAGTGCCTTTCGACAGAAAGTCTTCACGGAATGCTTACGGGCTAATTTTAGAAACCAAAACAAAACGTTGCAGAACAATGAAAAGTCTGGGAGGAAAAGGACTTTACCCTCTCCAGAAAGGCCTTGTGATATCTTGCAAATCTCTAACGAGCTTGCTAGGGGTGTTAGGTGAAATTCTGCAATATCATACATCTTGACTCATGGGTTGAATCGAGATGGACTGGAACACTTTTTTAAAAGAGCACGGCAAATGGGTGCATGTCATCAGCACCCATCACCTGTTGAATTTAAGCACCGAGTTAGAGTCCATCTCCTGGCGAAAGAGAGAACTCTATGAGGCGCAAAATACAATGTTGAAAATTGTATTAGCGATAATATGACTGAGGTCTCATTTCCCAACTTGATAACTAAAGAAAGCACTTCTTACGAGGCTGAAGAAACATCTCTTCAGAAAGTGTTAAGCTTATCGGCAATATTGTTTCGTTTGCCAATGGAAGCACTGCAAGACGACAATGAAGGCAAAACTGTTGAAGAAGAAACGTTAGAAGATACCACTGAAGAAGGAGGCATGCAATATGTGGGTGGTTTTGTAGCCAATAAGTTTTCCTGAGTATGACTTTCTATGAACTAAAGAAGCGAGGGAGATGGCACAAGGTAGAACAAATGAGAAGCTAATGGAACCTCGACCCGAATTTTTGGAGGATTTAAAATCGATTGAAAAGATATTTATTTATCATCATTGTAAACATAAAGAAAAAGTTGGTCACATAATTGTTAACCTTATGTATATATACTCATATATGTGTATCTGAGTGTGAGTTGTATATTATAGTGAAAAATGTTTTTCGTTTTTAAATTCCAGTTGTAATTATTTGGATGAATATACGTATAGAAATGAATATGGTCGACATGTGCTTTATTTTCCTGAAAGAATGAATTATAATTTTTAATATTAAAAAGAGTCAACGAGGAAACAGGAGAAAAGTTTTCCCATTTGTACAGAGCTTGGGCAGGGGAGAGGGCAAGTAGACCACGTGACGTCACGTTTCTTAACTCTCATCTCCTTACCCCCGTTAATCCTGAGCGTGAGAAGACCTTGTATTCTCTAGAGTCTAGACCTTGGTAAGGGAGACATGACACATCCACCCTCCTCCTGCAAACCTGTTTGCCCTCCTGCTCTGGGTGGAGGCGGGGTAGGTAGGGGATTGGAAGGGTAGGGGAGACATAACACTTCCACCCTCCTGCAAACCTCTTTGTCTGTCCCGGGTGGGGACTGGGTAGATAGGGAATCAGGAGGGTAGGGGAGACATAACACATCCACCCTCCTCCTGCAAACCCATTTGTCCACCCCGAGTGGGAGCGGGGTAGGCAGGGGATCGGAGGGTATAGTGCAGCAGATAATTGCATATTTCATAAGAATCGTTCAGATAGTGAAACAAGCATGAAATTTTGCACAAGTGCTCTTTAAAGTTCCCTCTATCAGAAAAGGGCGCTGGCCACGCAAAAATTTAATATGGCGGCCAAATTCCAAGATGGCGGCCAGTATCGACAGATTTTGGCTAATTTTTCACTAGAATGGCATGTATTTGCTTCTAGCAATATGGTAAAGCTCTTCCATACTATTTCTTGTGAATATTATGTTTCTGTAGCTTCCCAGTACAGTTTACCTTTAAATATGGGGCTATATGGCTGCCAAGAAAAGGTAGAAACAATAATTATAATGAGAAATAATGCCCGTTCAACAATTATCGTTTTAAGCATGGATCTTGGTTTCTGTGGTTTTAGATCCTAATGAGGCCATCTCTTTCGAATAACTCATCAATTTTGAAGGAAAATTAATAAATGTAAAAGAGTGTATGTCTGCACACAACCAGGGCACACTGGTGACATCACTGCTGTGTAACTCAGCATGGGGTTCAGTGCCAGCTAATCCAGCTTTACTAATCCTGTAGTCTTAGACTAGTAGTTGTAGTATAGTTTAGTTTAGTGTCCCAAATGCTTTCTAACAGCCCCAGACCAGCTATAGTTAGATAGCCGCACCTGAATAGACAGGATGTGCCAGCGCGGGAGAGCCGAGCCAAGGGTATGGGGGGCTGTACATGATGGTTCATGTACTTACCCGGATGGTGTACAGATCACACGGGACTTAAATGGCACTGGATGAATGATCGGGCTAGGTGTAGGAGACCGAACCTAGTTGAATCCCATACAGGAATGTGTGCTTTGTTTAAGGTGGTAAAAGGATAACCCTCGGCCTTAATCAAAAGTGAAATCATGGCAGAATGTGATGCCAATCCAATATTGAGCAGTAGAAAAACAAACTGAGTTTGTGTTGTCTTTGTCAGAAGGACAAAAGAGGTGAGCACTTGACATCACCTCCAAGTCATCATGTCCTAGACCATGATGGGTACACAATGCTGGCAAGGAACATTCCCATGTTCAGTGAAATTAATGAAATGCCACTGATAATGGATCCAGCAAGGCTGGATGAAGGTGATGGCATAGAGGCCACTCTCAGGAAAAAATGCAGCAAAATACCATGTGAACTGTCGCTTGTTGTTTAACAACACTAAACTGGACCGTGCAAGAAAGCGACAATCCAATGACCAGACCAGCAACACTGAGACTAGTCGTGCAAAACTGCGCCGAACCAGTCATGACAATGAAGTTTGAATTTTCTGAGAAAGTGGCACCTGCATCTGATCTCAGACAGGCTAGTACTAAGGGCCTTGACTTGAAATTGCGTGAATGTGCAGAGATACTTAGTGATGGCAACCTCCTTGCTAAGTTGACTGGTGGGGATGTCATTGCACAGGAGTTTAAGTATCACCATGCCTGTCTTTGTGCCCTCTACAACAGAAAAAGGTCCTACCTGAGGAGCCTTGAGAAAGACCAAGGTAGCACTGAGTCAGAATCAGATGTGTATCCACTAGTTCTGTCAGAACTGATGACATACATTGTTGAAAACAACCTTTGTTCAGATGATCCAGTCACATTTCGGCTGGCAGATATTTGCCACCTCTACCAACAACGTCTGGAACAATTAGGTGTAGAGTCACCAAGTGTAAATTCCACGAGACTCAAAGACAAACTTCTGGCAGAAATTCCAGAACTTGAGGCTCATAAATCTGGCAGAGATGTATTACTTGCATTTCAAAAGGATGTGGGAAAAGCACTTGCTCAATCATCTGATCTTTCAGAGGCAGTTATCATTGCTAAAGCAGCAAATATTCTCAGAAAGTCTATACTTGATCATCAGTCACGGTTTGATGGCACATTTTCTGAGGCTTGTGTACGAAATTCTGTGCCTCCTCTCCTGCTCCAGTTTGTAGGGATGGTTGAGCATGGGGCTGACATCAAGTCACAGTTACGATTTGGAGCATCAAAGTCAGACCAGGCCATTGCACAGCTCATGCAGTTCAACTGCTACTCCCGATACAAAGAGGGAGCAACAACTCATAGACACTCCAAAGACAGAGAAACACCATTCCCAGTCTACATGGGACTCTCAGTCTATGCCAAAACCAGGAAGAGAAACCTGGTTGAAATGCTACATCAGTATGGCCTCAGTATCTCTTATGACAGAGTACTGGAGGTCTCTGCACAGTTAGGAGATGCCACAGTTAGCAAATATGTGGAGGAGGGTGTGGTCTGTCCCCAGTACTGCGAAAAGGGTTGTTCACCACTGCAGTGATGGACAACATCGACCACAACCCATCTGCAACTACTGCCACTACCTCCTTCCATGGAACTAGCATCTCCATATTTCAGCACCCCACCAAGGAGAACACTGGACAGGAAAGACAGCAACTAAAGTTTGCACCTGAGAAAGTGAGGTCGGTGCCTGAATTGCCGGACACATTCACAAACATCTCACCAGCTTCCTTTCAAACAAAGAACCCTGTGCCACCAAACACTGCAATACCAAAGCCACCCACAGATATCTTGGGGCCACAGCTTGCACTGGAGTATCAGTGGCTAGACAAGGTCATAGTCACCCAGGAAATAGATGATGCAGTGAATCTGACGTGGTCAGCTCATCACGCTTCAATGAAGAGAAGCCCAGAATTTGAAGTAACCTTAACTTCATTGCTTCCTCTCCTGCGTGATCAGGCTCATTCTGTTGCTACGATCAAACACGTGATGCAGAAAGTGCAGGATGTCACTGATTTTCTGAACCCTGGCCAGATACCCATAATCACAGCTGATCAGCCAATCTATGCCGTAGCAAAGCAGGTGCAGTGGCAGTGGCCTGATCAGTATGGCGAAGACAAGTATCTGGTAATGTTTGGTGGTCTGCACATTGAGATGGCAGCAATGACATCTCTTGGTACTCTTCTTCATGGCCCTTAGCCAAGAGTTGCCAACAGCTTACCAAATGTGATGCAAAGCAGGCTGTCGGGAAAGGTGCAAGTGCTACAAGCTGGGTCTTCCTGCACAGCTCTGTGCACTTGCAAATGTGAAGTCTAGATAAATATTGCCCTCTCTTCAGTAGATAATCTAGCTTGAGCATCCAACGTGTCATGCTATGCCTACCTTCTTATCCTCGAATTTTTCAAAGGTGTAGGTTGAGAGACCTATACATAGATTGGTTGCGTTTAGTCCGTATTTCTCTTTTTTTCTTTTTATGGTTACAGTCTTAGACACAATGTTGTATGTGACCATACCATTACTATTTCAGTTGAAAATAGCATATTAGTTAAACTGTCTGATCACATGAATATACCATTAAATAAAAACAGTTGGTCTCTATGTTCTGCTAGCGCTGTGGATAGAAAAACTTTTATGGCAACCATTTTGTACGCCATCTTGGTTACAATTCATTTAGTAAGGGTTTTCAATAAAATGTGTGGTATGGAACATTTTTTATAACCTAAAAGTCGAGGTTTAAAAAAAAAAAACTGGCATATTCCATCCAATAGATGCTCCCAAACCAGTGAATTCAACATAGATGGCGGCCATTTTGAAAAATAGCCGCCATCTTGGATTTTCAGGTGGCCAGCGCCCTTTCTAAGAGAGCGTAGTCTTAGGAATGTTTGTGCCAAATTTCATGCTTGTTTCACTATCTGAACGATTTTTACAGCAATCTGCTGCACTAGTAGGGGAGACATGACACATCCACCCATAGATATATAGGAGAGATTGGACGGCCTATGATAACCAAATAATATGTGACGTGCACTGTCGGGCGCCATTGCTATGTGTTGATTATTACGTAAACAACGACGTAACTCATGCAATCTAGTGTGAAACCCTGTACTCTTTAAAACGTGTTTTCTCGGCTGTCCTTCAAGACTGTCAAATGATTTATGCACCATTTACTAAATACAATATGTACTGTATGCAGAAATAAAAATATTTAATTTTGCTGGTATATTTTTTCTACAGTTAAGCCATAAAGTTTTGAAGATATGGCCACGTTACAACATTATGATCTGCATTGACAGCCAGTTTTCTCAGCAGTCTTTGAAGACTGGTAAATGATCTTTGCAGCATTTACCAAGGACAATGTGTATTACATGTAGAAATAAAAACATTAATTCTGTCTGCTGTAGTTTTTATACACTTGAGCAACAAATTTGACCAATCTGTCGACGTTATGTGTCTTTCTTTCCACCATAAATTTACATTCTTTATTCGTGGGTCAAACTGACAGGCAGTAAAATTTGACAAGAGTATGCTACAATAATTGTCATCTCCAACGCTGTCATCTCATAGAAGCTTCATCCGTAGGCATAATCACATTATTAATAGCCTAAGATTAATAGCCTGATACCTGACTGCCAATATTCAAGAGTTTGTACAGTCATTTTATAGGATTTTAAAGTTTATTGTACCTGATACTGTTATTAGGGATGCAATTAATATTGTAGTTTGCAGGGCTGTATAAATCTTGCGTTGCCAGTACTGGCGGATATGCCGGCTTGCCCCTTCTGGTTATTTCTTATTAGACTAAATCTACTTTGGGAGCCACATTGTTGCCTCTTTAATATATTCCGAACTTCAAAGTCTGTTGCAGAAACTTAAGTTCATGCATACCAGGAGGTTTGAAAATGTATTTTGGCAGAAAATGCTGCTCAGGAAAAACTAAATATATATTTATTAAAAAATATATATTTTTGTATGTACAGTTTTAATGAGCGTAGTACATTAGCATATGTAGTGTTTGTGTAAATACGTAAAGCATATATATATATATATATATATATATATATATATATATATATATATATATATATATATATATATATATATATATATATAAGCTTAGTCACTTGCACAGTTGTACTGTGCATTCATACTATGACTAACAGGATGCCTGTTTGAATGAGGTCTTCTAAATCTTTATATATATATATATATATATATATATATATATATATATATATATATATATATATATATGCACACATATGCATTTACAAATTTACACAAACACTAATTGTCACGTCTTTATTGGGCGCATAAGTCGACTTCAGATTTCTAGGTAAAAAATCTGAGTTAGGCTTATACCGACCTTACAGATTGACTCCCAAACATATGGTGGACCACGAGTTGGGTAAAACTTAGGCCTAAATGTGGGTAGGTTCCAATATATGATAACCTGTGCTAAAACTACATAATAAGGTCCCACTGACCGTAATATCAATCTCTATGCGGTAAAGGGAATAACCTACAACACATACCGGTAGGCACATTGTATCTCTATAGCAAACATGAAAATCGTCAGGGTTTACTGACAAAAACATTGAACTCAAAACCAACCCCTCCAATAAAATAACAAGAGATTACACGTCTTTGTTCTTTCATGGTACTGTTTCGTACTATATGCTATGATATAACACAGCAGCACTCATTGTCCTCCAAATTCCAGTGTTGTGTTGTCCAGTATATATGCATTAGTATCAAGAGTGTCTGCAGTATGACCATTTATATGTATTTAGGGTATAAGGTTTTGTAGACTGAAGATATAATTCGAAAAAATTTTATCCCACGACATAGACAAGGGAAAATCCAACACAAAAGATTGCTGCCTTTGTTAACCGCACAAAAATACTTCCAGCTGGGGCACAGCAGTCAGCCGAGAGGGAAAAACTGTTTTTTTTTTATTTGCTTCTTTCCTTCCCAAGGGTTTGAATAAGATAAAAATATGAATTTTGTATATAGCTTTTAAATTTCCTGGAAATATGAAAAATGATTCGGTTTGAGCAACCATCCCATTGAATTGATTAGATTGGCGAGCAAAAGAATAAAAAGAGTTTCTGTTACTGAGGACACACTTGCACTTCGCCCTTTTGGCTTTTGATGACGCTTACACTTCACCTAAAGGGAAAATTTCGCCAAGGATTTTCTGTTTTCCGTGCTAGTGACGTCTCTTTGGAGAGTTACTGCTTGCTAAATTAGCAGAAAAGAAAAAGAGACATTTTATTTTGTTCTCATGACCATTGTCAAATCAATTGTGCAGCGATAATTTTGATAGTAAATTACTGCACGGGAGATTTTCTCGGTTTTTCTGTTTTTATCACATTGAATATATTTAGGGGTAACGATTGTTTTTTAAGATTACTGAGAGTTATTTAGGAGTACTGGAAATATTCCCCCTTTATAATGGGTTTGAGTTTGTTTATGAAGATTTCTTAAGTAATACTGAATCACTGAGTGCAATGAGCCTCGATGGCTCAGTCGGTTACAGCAGCAGCTTCGGACTTCGTAGAGGTCTTTGGGAAGGCGCGGGTTCAAATCCGCACCCGACTGATCAGAGAGGCAGACACTTTGCTATCCGTGTAGACATCCCGGGATTATCTATGTAATCAACGGATAGGTTTGCTTAAAAAGCAAATGGGTGTTGCAGACTAATTACACACACAAAACAAAGCCACTACAACACCTAAAAACATAACAAACATCTCACACGTCTCGCACTCTCGCCCTACCCGCGCAACAACTTCTCGCTGCTGGGAAGAAAGGGCGTTGGGTCGGTATGATACATGAAACATACGCTACCGGGGTCTAAGCGATGTCAGGCAGGGCAGCCGATCGAGACTACGGTCTACCCCAAAGCCAAATCAAAAGTCCTTCAAAAGAAGGCATCGTGCTTACCCCATACAAAAATGGGAAAAAAGCACGTTAAAAGAAGAAGAAGAAGAAGACTGAATCACTGAGTGCAATGAAGAGAGAGTTTCTTCACGCTGTTGTCTTCTCTCCCTCACAATTCTTAGATTTTTTTTATTTTTATTTTTTTGGGGGGGAAAGGGGGTGGGGGATGAATTAAAATGTAACTGCGCCTTCCACGCAGTAAAACGGTCAGGGTATTATATCAGGACTTGAATACTGGGCAAGCGTACTTACATTATATTTATGGCATTTTATTGGAGACAAAATCTTTTTCTAAATTATAGATATATAACAACCGCCATGCAGGAAATGCTTGCTTTCTGGATTTTTTTTTTTTTAATCTTATAATCGGTTAACAGTGACGCTTTCATAAGCCAAGCAAGAACTGAAAATTAGTATATTTCCTTTGTCCATCAGTGTCGTGCTGGATGAAGCGCTGAATGCATTCCTCTTCCCTGTTTGAATTTTCAAAGGATTTCTGTGGCAATCAACAATAAAAACATTGATATCGAGAATGAATTCACGAATACAACTCTCTCTCTCTCTCTCTCTCTCCTCTTCTCTACTCTCTCTCTCTCTCTCTCTCTCTCTCTATATATATATATATATATATATATATATATATATATATATATATATATATATATATATATATATATATATATATATATTCTCTAGGTAAAAACAAAAATTCGTGTCCACAACTTGCCAACGTTTTCCACGTGGGATTTAGAGATGTTGATAAATATATGAGATTAATCACCTTAAATGCGAACACTTTAAAAGTTTGAGAGGAAAGTTTAATTATATCGTATTAAAAAGAAAAGTTAGGTTGTTTTTCATCGTAAAGTTAAATGAAAGCTGCAGTCCGTAGCTTCCCTTAAAAAAAAAATACTGGTATTACTTCTTTTGAGAACTGATCCACTGTCTTTGAATTTTTACAATCTAGGTTTCAATTATTTTTGTTAGTATTATTTTATTATCGTTCCATTTTTGGTATTTTTAATGCTTTATTTTGGTATCACAGAACTTCTTAACGTATAAGATATTAGTCAAAGATTAAATAATTGTATAATCATGTAATACAGAAGTAAATGTTGACGCTAGGTTCCATCTGTCTTTAATGGAGAAATGGACTTAACAGGTAGGAGTCGCAGTTTGCATTTGTGCTAAATTCGTCTCTCTCTCTCTCTCTCTCTCTGGAGTTCATTTCCGTTGTTTCTTTTCTTTTGTCTTCTTTCTCTTCGTCAGGAATCCTTGAGCTTCCTATGAGGATAAAGGCCCACTCGCTCTCCTTTCATTCAATCTCTTCCTCTTTCTTTTCGTCTGCTGGGAAGGAAGGTCATGAAGATCATTAAAGGCAAGACTAAATCACCTTTGTTTACATTCGCGTTCCTTTACCAAACCTTTTCTCACTAAACCTCAAGGGAGACCAGTAATGGTTATTATATACTTTATAAATTAGTATTTCCTTAATTCTTTTAATTTAGCTAGGATGCTATTTTAAATCAAAGGTCTCGTCACCTTCTCAGTAAATTAAACAAACTCAGAATTATGGCCAAGGACGTGATTAACAGCTCAAAGAAGCTTTGGTTTTAAAATGGAGATGATGTTGATGGGACGACTGGTCACTGCAAAAGGAAAAGGCAGGAAGGAATGCGGTTCCTTTCTTCAGAAAAATTAATAGAACTTAAAACACTAATGGCTCTTGCGCTCATCCTGCAATTCAATGACCAAATGAAGTGAGATCATACGCTCCTAGGTTACCCATGGAGTTGGGCGTTTGGCTAGCAACCGCACCCAAAAGATATGCTGGGTATTGGAAGGCTAACTCCTCTTGGTCCCACTACCTGGCAGGGAAAAAGGTGTAGGTAAAGCATGTATGTGGCAAGGGCACATTTTTGATGGGAGGCATTTGTTGTAAATCTAGCCATATTTAAATAATTCATAGTTTATATTTTCATTTCTATGTGACGACAGTTTCCCATATCACTGAAACGAGTACACATAACTCGTATTAGGTACTTTGATATACATCCTTTATTTTCCGTTGATACTGTCAAAGTTACGATGAATTTGTTCGAATATCATCACGCTTTCAAAATGGTTTACAGAAGTGTTCGGTAATGCTCGCTCTGGCTTTTAGCAAATTAGTTGTCCAATTGCATTCGAAGATATACAAATTAGCTTAAGTAATACCAATTGCAATAAATATTACAGTCTTTCCAACTACTTTTACCCAGTTTAGGAAATTGCTACTTTTTCTCAATATCCTATCTTCAAAGTGAACCTTGGGCAGTGGAACTTAGCAAATTTGATCAGTTAATGACTATTTTATAGCAGTCAAAATATAACAGCTGCTTATTTACTTTAGCCGCGGCCAACAAATAAGAAGTTTTCAGTATCGTCCCCTGGCAACCAACCGGTCATCAGTGCGTCTGATTTCTTAATGGTAGCCTGCCAGGCCATGGTAGTGCAACCTTCAAACTAGCCTATCGTGGCTGTAGTGACCTGATAATCGTGAAAGGCTTGTGGTGTCATGTGTCACTACTTTATTATTTCTACTCTCAGTACAAAGACGTAATTCGATTTATTTTTTGCATTTAAATTCTTATGATACAGACGTAATGCGATTAATGTCTTGTATTTTTATTTTAATTATACAGGCGTAATTCGATATATATTTTTTTTTTACTATTTATATAATGATTATAGAGATATAATTCGGTTTATTTTTTTAATACTTTTAATTTTTTCCTTCAAAATTAAAATTTAATTCAAATCTCCTAATATAGAGAGGCAAAGGTCAGATATTCAAGCCAGGAGGGAAATATATTACCTCCGCCGTTAAATCTCCTGAAACTAGGTTGTAAAGGAATACTTTCTACTCAGTGATATTTTATTTAGGTAATTTTTGTTGAGGCGAAATTGAATATAATTACTGAACTTGAGCAAAAGTATTTCAAATTAGAACATCTGAAAATTGACTTTCATTAGACTTACCTTTCAGCAGTCCCGTTTTCGGTGCGTTCTCTGTCAAAGTATCTAAGCATGTAATCCAAAGCAGACTAACTTCAGAAAAGGGCAGGTGTGGTTCATTATGTATCATCATCTGGGCTTAAGTCTTGAACAGCGATTTCAAATTTGAAGATAAAATCCGTCAATGTTTGCGTATAATGTATGTACATATTGTGGTAAATACATTGTTTAGAGAGGAGGAATCGGCTTTTTTTACCCAGAGTGAATGTTTTTTCCCAACCGTCTGTTTCCTGAATTACAGAACACGTTTCTACAAATCCCTGGTTGAATGCTCATATCGGTAGCGACAGAGGTTTTGTATATGGAAAAGTTATTAAAAAGAAGTCGTTGTTTCCTTTTACGCTCCTCCCCTGCACCTACAGCTATAATTTCGGAGGCAATTCATCAACGGTTTCCGTAATCATATTGCCACACGACCTTAATTTCCTTCACATGCATATCTTGTACTCTTGGAGCAGGGTTTTTACACATTTGTAAGGCTGCATAACAACTATTACACTGTCTGTTCCTTTTTCCACATCTGTTCCAGACACAAAAGACTTTCAAGAAATTTTACAGTCGATTCGCTTCCCAAATTCATTAGGATTGAACAAATCCATTCTCTCCCTTTTCATGTGCTGCCTCTCCTCTTGGAAAGACAACCGCCTTTCCGATTATGTTCCGTACTGTGGGACTGTAGCTTGAATTTACCTAGTATTTATTGGCCATGAAAATGGATCAAAATCCTTTTTTAAATAACAAAATCTTTTCTCTGGATACCATTATAAAATTTAAATGCTTTTCACTCTCGTAACATTAGTGATGATCTGGTGCTTTGCTACTGGAGTCCATGTATTCAGTTGATACGGACATCACCTTTCAGCAACATCTTTCTAACATATTTTTTTTTTTTTCAAATCGATAACTTCCCTTTGCTCTCCTGGGGTGTCTCGTAGAACTGTTGTTAATACATATGTGCATGCAGATACATAGTAAGTGTCTGGATATTCAAGGCAGAAAATAATAACTGTGTACATAAAAAAAAACTGGAAAATTCTTAATGTAAAATTAAACTACTCAGTGGCCTGTTGTTAGTACAAAGATTTGAAACAGACGAATCGCGGACGCTAATTTTAGTATGTAACCTTTAAAAGAATATTAACGGCGTTATCCGCTTCTTATCTCGGACCTAAGAATGTAGGATCATACTTGATTGTAGAATGAGGCGGACGACATCAGGAGGAGAGAGTAAATTCTTGGTAATTGATAGATTTGCGACGGACATGTTCTGAGAATCCGATGTGGTTGCTCTTTGGGTCGAAAATGGCTGATGTTTATATATTTCCCCTTACTCATCATTCACATGTCTTATGTTTTAGTTTTTTTTAAATATTGATAGTTTATGCAAGTGAGCAGGGAAGAACTTGCTAATGACTGAGATTAACCAAAACAAAGTTTGTTCGTAAAGATCATTAATCGTCAAAATTTTGTGTTAATGATGAATTCAAATTCCATGGGTGACTTGACGATGCCAATTTCGTTTCAAAACTGAACGAGGGATTCGCGTAGGCCAAAGAGCATGCTGTATCACATATGTAGTTTTGGAAGCATATTTCACCACGCTACTACTACAGCTGTAAGTAATAATAATACTAATCTGGGCGGAGGTTAGAGGAGGTATTTTATGTTGAGCCGAAGCGTAAATTTAATGTGCCATGGATAGACGATGATAAATTTTATTGGTCGCTGTCATAGGTATATAATCTCGCTGAAGGCAGTTCTGTGAATGAGTAATTTAAATATCTGTTAACGGTCATTTTCCATCGATGTGCGGTGCTTTTAATATATTATAAACCAACCCAACGGTAGCTCCAGATGTCTGAAAGCAAAAAGAGCCAAATAATTGTGAAAATTCCTATGCAGTCAGTCCTCACGACACTTTCTTGCAATATTAATGAAAGTTTTAAATGTATGTATGTATATATATATATATATATATATATATATATATATATATATATATATATATATATATATATATATATATATATATATATATATAAAATTAGGTTACGAAAGAGATAATGAAAGTATAACAGAAACCACTCGTCCTCAAAGCAAAAAAATAAAATAAAAATAAAAAATAAAAATAGAAATAGATGACTTCTCGAGGACCTCCAAAAGAGACCGCAGTTGGTCTAGACTCTAGAGGAAAATATTACTCCAAGTACATGCGCCCCTTGGGAAGAAAAAGCTCACATCTGCCGAATCAGTCTTCAGCCAGATTGGGCCGTCCCCGACCCACAGGGCGCGGCCTGGGTGGTCCTATCGCTCATAAAATTTACGGCCTCTAGATAGCACAGGCAAATTTACTCTTTCTTTGGAGCAGATGTCTATGTAGACTTGTATAAATCTTACTTTAGTAGCAAAATCTGATGTGGGAGGAGTTTAGGGCCAAGAGTGGTTTTTGTTCGAAAACAGGGAATTCTCCTATGGGCAGTTTTTATTCAGAATCAGTTAGGTTTTAGATTACAACATAAAATCCACTCGGTGTAAGAAAAATAATTCACTCAGGGAAAACAACAGTGTACTATATATTCGCTTATATAGAAACTGAGGTTGTGGTATTTCAGTGGTATTTACAGTAACTTTTTACATTGCGTTCTTCTAGAGCTGAAGCCCTGTTGAAGGCAAGAGAGATTTTCACTTGTGACCTAGCCAAGGCGGGTGTTTGGGTAGTACATACACTTACCTGCAGATTCATCAGCAACCATTTGCCTGCTCCCCCAGCTCTTATGTGGGTGGAGTGGGGCTTGTGCACTAATCCTGTAGGCTATATGAATTTATGGCCTGTCCGTACGACATTGTACGACAGGGTATGACCTGCGCCTTGCCTCTACTGCTCATTGGCGACCTTTAAAAGACTCCTTTACGACATGGTTAACGTAATTAATTGGAATATATGTTGCTATTCTTTTATCAAGTGGCCTTGAATCCTGATCTGTGCCATAGGTATTGGGCAGGCATTTCAAAGTATTTTGACTAGGGTTTTTTGCTCAAGGGTACTCTTAAGCGCTTATGATTCTTATGCGAGTTAATTCCTTAAATTCTCTTAATTACCTATTTATTTAAACTTATTTCAGTTATTTTGCTTTTTTCCTGGCGGCTGGACTGGTATCATCAGAATGTATGCACTGTTATTAATAATAACAAAGAAGGAATTGCATGAGCGTAAGAAAACTAATATTCGGATACCGTTTCCTTTCATGAAATTGTTAAATCCTTTGAAAGAGTGAAATACAAATGTATTCAGAGGATATCAACCATCTGCCTCTAGAACCATTAAAAGAATCATTCCAGATACCTGCTAGGAGTACCAACATTTCGTGGCTTTGCTCTAAATATTAATATTACTGTCATAACGTAACCGGACTTAACAACGTAACGTGAATCATTGACATGGAACCCCCGGTGCACGGCTGGGGCCTTACCCTCAAACCCTGTCAACGGTTGCGGTACAACGCTTGACCACCGACAGAGCAATCAGCCCATGTGAGGCCATTGTTTCGTTATGTTAGTTACCTTAATATCGTGATATAATCTTCGATACCAAGAAAAAGAGGTAAACATAAGGAGGAAAGAGTCAAGCCTTCGTAGTTAATAGATTTACGGGGACATAGCACGAGAATCCGTTTTGGCTGCTCTTTAGGTCGGGGAATGACAGGTATTTATCTATAAATTTCCCTTTACTCAGTATTTACCTGTTTTATTTTTCATTGTTATTTTTTTGTGGAAAAAATGTTGGTGGTTTATTCAGATGAACAGAAAAGAACGTATTAATGACAAAGTAATTAAAACGATGTTCTTAGAAAAGATCATTGACTACCGCAGCATTTAGACTTACAAATGAATACTTTACAAATTCCTTGGCTGACTTGAGGCTACCAGTTTCCTTCCAAGAGTGAGTGAGGGATTCCTGTCGTATCACAGAGTTTTATAATCACGTTTCACAACGGTGCCACTATTATTGTAAATAATAGAAGAGATATTTTATGTTGAGCAAAGCGTAAGTGAATGTGCAGTAGATAAGTTTTTATTGGTCGTTGTCATATGATATAATTTCTCTGAAGGGAATTTTGTGAATGAGTGTTTTGGATATTTGTATAGTCATTTTCATTCGATGTAAAGTGCAACCAATATTATCCAGAAGTTGAAATGAAGGTGATTATCGTTACGTTGTTAACATTTGGGACGCAATCCAATCGTTGCTCAAGATGTCTGATTACGACAGGGCTAATTAATAAAATAACCTATGCCATTAGTCCTCTCTACACAGAAAATGAATGCTTTCTTGCAGTACTAACGAATGTTTTATAAACACGTATTATTTAAGTATGTATCTATATAGTATTTACGCACATCTGTCTATTCATAATATATATATATATATATATATATATATATATATATATATATATATATATATATATATATATATATATATATATATATATATATATATATATATATATATATGCTAAGAAAGAATGATAATGAAAACAACTGCAACCACCTTCCACACACAGACAGCGTGAGGACCTCCTACAAAGAACACATTCAGTCTCAAAGGAATATTAGTTCCTCGTTCGAAGGGGTGGGTATAGTTCTTAGCTAGCACGCTGCTGGCCCAGCGTTCGATTCCCCGACCGGCCAGTGAAGAATTAGAGGAATTTATTTCTGGTGATAGAAATTCATTTCTCATCAAAATGTGGTTCGGATTCCACAATAAACTGTAGGTCCCGTTGCTAGGTAACCAATTGGTTCTTAGCCACGTGAAATAAATCTAATCCTTCGGGCCAGCCCTAGGAGAGCTGTTAATCAGCTCAGTGTTCTGGTTAAACTAAGGTATACTTAGCTTTTCTTCAAAGGAATATTACTCCCGATATTTACGTGTTCCCCAAGGGATAAAAAAGCTCACTTCTGTCGAATCAGTTTTGAGCCAGACTGGGCTGTCCCAGACAACCCACTTACGGTGCCTCCTGTGCGTTCTTATCACTCATACGCTGGCAGATTTACTTTTTTTTTTTTTTAGCATGTGGCTCTGTAGGCTTAAAGGTAGTTGACTTCAGTAGCGAAATCCGATGCAATAGGAATTTAGAACCGAGCCTTTTTTCTGACGAACGGCATGATGTGTTTTAAACATTCAATATTAATTGCTATTCAAGTCGTTACTTTTGTAGCTTTAATGGATAGCAGAGTTCGTGATTGCTCAATAGTATTTTTGGTGACTTTTCAGGGATTTGTTCCAAAGTTCAAACCCTGCTCAACGCACGATAGATTTTCACCGGCTCATGGCTTGACTTCCTTTTAGCGAAGGAAAATGGTTTTTTGGAGCACGTAGACCTAGGTCTGCCTGCTGTTTCACTGGCAGCTATTTGCTTTCCTCCCCCAGGTTTCACGCGGGCTTAGAGGGGCTTGAGCACTGGTCATATGTATTTCCCTTGGAGATGTACCTTGGAAATTGTACCTCTGTTAATCCTCAGTGACCTTTAAAATAACACGTTTCATCGTTTCATTGTAATGAAAAGCCTTGTGTTCTGGACAAGGCATTGCATACAGCGAATAGTTACCAAACGCTCAAAACAGTGATTTGATCACGTGAGACTGCACAAAGGGAAAACGCTCCTGTTACCGTGTTCATTGATACTTTCCGGATGCAGACGATTAGAGAAAGATGTGTTTAGGATGCATATGTCTATCAGGCATTAAAAAGAAAAAATCGCAACGACATGTAGCGACGTATATGTTTTCATGAATGACAGGAAAGCTTACAAAAAAACATGAGTGCTTGCCCACCCACGCACCATCTACCATGAGTTATTGAAGTGATGACGCTCCTACATCAGCCAATTAAAGGTGAGACACAAAGTGACGTATGATGAAGTGCCAAGTGACTTTGTGCTTTTCAGCCAGTAACAATCGCAAAAGACTCGCTGTCTCTTTTTCTCTCACACCCTTTTGCTTTATCATTTTGTTGGGTTTTCATAATTTTTTTTTTTTTGTTAGTCATTTATTTGGTCTCATTCTTCGTAGCAGCTCATTTTCTTGAATTTCTTTTTACTTGAATTTTCAAGCTTGGTAAATTTTTGTATAATAATAATAATAATAATAATAATAATAATAATAATAATAATAATAATAATAACCTGTTTTATAAAGGATGTGAAAATAAATCTCCAAATACACAACTCTTGTTATCATTGTTTTTTGTTGATTCTTTTATGATCACGTAACGTGCGATGGGTTGCGTAACACAGCGTCGCGTAACAGGCTGAGCCAAAATGAAAATTGATTGCGGCGTCATTAATCATTGCTGGGCGAGGTGTCCTAATGAAATTATGACTGTTATAAATTTGATCGCTAATAAATATGGATTAATTGCACCCGTGATGCATTACCGGTCCTTATATTTCTAGATATTTCAGTGTTCCAGTGCTGGTTTTCTTTTCATTTTAATTATCATTAATGATTACAGTTGTAGTAAAACAACAGCAACAAAATAACAATAATAATAATAACCATAATATATAACCATTTTCCTGAATTCTTTCGTTATTTAGAATTCTTATTTGGTTTAAGTTGTCCTAAATTAAGACAAAATGTAATAATAATAAGAGAGTAATAACTATAATTATTATTCCTTGTATCTTATTTTATTAGTATTATTTTCACTTTAACTTAAGTTGTCCTTGAGACAAAAGTTGATATAAAAATATTAATAATGATTCCAATGCCTTAGGAAAGGAAAAATATTTCAGTGAAAAAATAGTGAGACTTCAAATCGGTTAAGAACTAATAAAAGAAAAACCTAGAAAATTTCTGTAACGTTTCTGATAATATTGATCACCCTTAATTGATGCGACTCTCTTAAAAGTATTAGCCAATTAAAACTTGCTCTGGAGTTCAGTGAAAAAGTAGCAAAACACAAGAATTACTTGTGATGGATACGATAATTACAGAGTGAAAGATTATCTGGGTACTTTTTCTGAATCAGTAAAATAATAGATAAAAATAACAAGTAATGTCGGAAATAAATAAAAATGTATTGGAATATCAAAGCGATTTTGCTAAACAGTAACGATGAAAATCGAAATTTATTATAGCAGAGTCCACCGCTCTTTGCAACACTGCACGCCAGTGATTGGCTAGCTCTCGAAAGGGGAATGACATCACATAGTTAACAGTCCAAATGATTACCAGTGCAGATTTGACTCAGTTCGGTAATGTTGAGTTCCATGTACGAATGATAACACCACAGATTTGAGTTCCAGTTGTGAAGTAGGCTATTAACATCTCCGATAAAAGATGTGTTATGTTATTTAATATCATTAAGAAGTTCTGATCTTGGATCATTCTGCTCGTGCATCCTTTTATTTTTTTGTATCATGCTTAACCTAAATACACAAGCATCGTGCTTTTTTTTCCTTTTAAATTGGTGTTGGTCTACGTAAGCGGTTCCTCATAGACCACATCACCTGAAACGAAGCATAGACTTATGGAGCCAGTTCCGATAATAGGGAATTAATTCATTGTGAGATTAGGCCTACATAAAACATTCTTATATTTTCAGGCAATGACAGGGCATAGGCCTACACGTCAATTTCTTATATCTTGAGGCAATGACAGGGCATAGGCCTACATGTCAATTTCTTATATTTTGAGTCAATGACAGTCTATACATCAATTTTTTTTTTATTCTGAGGCAATGGCAGGCCATAGGCCTACTTATACGCTACTTACACCACAGAGAGTAAAAGTAAAACTTTTGAGCATGTAGCCGATGGCAAACGTACTACTCCATATATGAGGCATGAAAGTTACTTACTGGTGGTAAATAACACCCCCCCTCCCAACACAAGAAAAGATGGTGGTATATTTGTAGAATAAATCAATTTAAGGAGGTTGTAATGACACAAAGTGGACGTTCAAAGACTGCATTTATCAACAAAAGAACAATGTGCAATAATATGTTAATAATACAAGCAGCAAAACTATATGATGGCCTAATCAAACAAATAACATTAATTCAAAGCTGATAACCAATTATAAAATCAATTCTGACCTGGTAAACAAAAATAACAGCATCAGTGAAAGCTGATAATCAAGGTAAACATCAAACATCTTTGCTATATTCTGAATCCGAGGTGTCTTCACTAAACTTTCTATCAAATGGTTAACTGCTATATGTTTTATTATATATTCCTCTTCTTTCTTTCTGGTGTGACGAATACATTTTTTCCAGTCATCTGCATTAATTGCTTCTATCGCTCCTCTAGTCACTAGGTCTATCCGTTGGAGAGTTTGATTGACATTAGAGTTCTGGCTTCGAATCAATGACTATTTTAGCCCAAATCAGTTCAATAGGGTTCAGATGGCTGTGATATGGAGGCAGCCGCAGTACTTCATGTCCCTTTTCACGTGCCATTTCACCAGTACCAAAGACCTGACTGTTTTGTCTAATTTAGCAAGGCATAGCAGCTCAACCTTCGTAAGAGATGGATCATGAGGAATCTTGTTTTCTGTTAACCACTGGATTGTTTGACATTTTTTGAACTATCGGTTGGTGCTTTACTCCTAATCTTCGAATGGTAAGATGCGTTGTCCCTGATGATTAGAGAATTACTTGGAATATTTGGTAAAAGTTGATTCTCAAGCCATGATTGGAAACATTCGTGATTCATAAAATCGTAATAATCTCCTTTGGTTCCAGTTTTAGATTTGAACATGAGGCGTGCCCCTGGTATCCATTATCTCCATCAGCATGAACAACAATGAACCTTGGCCCTTTTCATGTCTTCAACTTTGGACCCACAGATCCGTCCTTTACTGTCCAACATTTGGCAACAATTTCATGTTGATTAACCCAAGTTTCATCCAAGTTTATCTCTGGTCGTGGAGTGCTTTGCTTCCTGTTGGTCTTGACTAACCTTAGGTATTTATTTCTAGGAGCAACCACATTCCGTCTTTCCATTAGGAAATATCTACCACTTCGTACCTTTCTGAAGAGGAACCCAAACTGTTTAACAGTCCTTTACAGTGAGCTAAGGCTCCCCGGAAGTTGATGGGTGGAAATATCTACCACTTCGTACCTTTCTGAAGAGGAATCCAAGCTGTTTAACGGTCCTTTACAGTGAGCTAAGGCTCCCCGGAAGTTGATGGGTGGTTCCTTTACCCTATCCAGTACCGCGTTCATTGTTGAAGATCACCCTTTCATAAAAATGAAAGTATTTCTACTATGCAGTCTTTATCAGAATTGTATACTTTCCTTAAAACTGGGGATGGTACTTTCCTGCCCGGGGGAGATTTTATTCCGCCATCCATAGATTGCTTTTTAATACTGTAAATGTGCTTCACTGAGACACCCGTGACTTCAGATGTCATTGCAGTCAACTTAGTCTCACACATTTCTGGGTTCTGACTTCGGAAATACCTTTGTATGTTCAGGATCATGGCTCTTGTTCGGCTCGTTAGTCTGCGAGTAGCCCATGATTCATTTGATTTTGGAGGCATTCTTGTAGATTACCTTGTTGGACAAAAAGATAGATAACTGTCAATATCTCTCTCTCTCTCTCTCTCTCTCTCTCTCTCTCTCTCTCTCTCTCTCTCTCTGTGTTGTTATAAGAATATTATAGCACAGACTGTGTTCATACAGCTCTCGAATACTTTTAATTCAAACAAATGACTAAATTTCAATTAACAGTAGTAGGCAGATAATTCTTTGCGCTAATATTTTGTGAACAGGTCTATGTTTATTCTGCAATGTTAGGTCCCCATACGAAAAGTTTTTGAAGATACAAGAAACATAACAGCAACAACAAAAACAAGACGAACCACAACAAAAATAACCGCAGTAAAACAGCTGAATATAAGATAGGCCTATAACCCAAACGTTATAAACTGCGTAAACCGACAAAAAGACAGACGTTATCGGTATACATAATTTTTTTTTTTATTCTGTTATTTGAAAGGAGATAATGTTAATAAATTAGCTTATCATACTGTAACCTTGAGCTAAACATATGCCTATTTATTACTATGAGTTTCAGCAAGTTAGAGAGAGGCCGTATCTTAACAGAACATTATTTTTCAGTGATTTTTTTTATTAATTAGGAAGCAAATCGATCATTCTTTTATTTATATTACAGCTATGTATGTTGATATCTAAAAGTATAAAGTTTTAATTACTTAAATTAATTCCAACACTTTACTCAATGCATGATTATTGGATGTGGGTGCTGCCAAGAAAACTTTCGATTATTAAAAATGACTAAGTGAACAATAATGTATATCAGTCTTATACCTAAGATTTATTAAAGGTGAACAAAACTTTTTTACTTTCATACAGACGATTAATAAGTCAAATATCAAGATTCATAGATATACAGAAAGGTAAAAGTTCGTTTCCAGTCCGAACTCCAATTCCACATGACAAATATATTTTTTCGACTGCTTTCTTGCTGTTTTCAATTGTCCCATTCAAGATTTCAACCGGAAATCACTTGTCAAGTTTCCAAACTTCTCACATCTCAAGTACAAAGCACTTAACGGTGTGAGAAAAGTACAGAAAACGAATTAATTCTAGCTGAAATCTAGAATGGAATAGTTGAAAATGCCAAGAAAGCGTCGAAAAAAATGTTGCCATGGACAGGTCAAAGTAGGCTAACACGTAGGCTTATGTCACTTGTAGAACATCCAATAGCCGGCAAAATGTTACAAGTTGCCAATAAAAAAATACTACAATATAACCTAGGGGTGTTGACTGGTTACAATTTTGCTGTGTTAGCTATGGATTTGGGGGGGGGAGTTATTGTTTTTACCTTTTAAGTTTCAAAAGTAAGAGAATAAATATTATTTGCAATGAATAAAAAGTAAATATATATGTGTGTGTGTGTGTGTGTGTGTGTGTGTGTGTGTGTGTGTGTGTATCACACGAGAATTCACATTGTACATTCACGACACACGGTAAAACTAAGCCATCTTCAAGAGGGTGGCTGAGTAATTGCAACCCCCCCCCCCCACAAGTTTCGTATTGTTTCCCACAAATCAAATGACTTCTCGGGGAAGGCCTGCAGACGTAATGCATTGTAAGTGAGAATAAATAGGATATCTCACCTTAAAAATCCGAGTCATCTATCTCGGACGAGGAAGAGGAATTTTGGGGGATCGCACTTGGTCCAGGTTGCTGCTCCGAACTGATTAGGTCTAATGCCTTGAAAGTGGGTAAAGTTTGGCAGCAGCAAGAAGGAAATGGTGAAGCAGAGTCTTGAAATCTGGATTAGACCTTATAAAAAGATATCGGCTGAAGTATTGCTTGTAATACCTTAGTGCCAGAAGGGTCGACAAAGTGTTGACTGTGGTTGATAGTCAAGTGCTCGTAACCGTATTCATTCAAGCGACGATATGCAGCCCATTCATCACTTATAATGCTGCCTGGAAGGGTGTATTTCCGGATTATAGGAATGAGGGTATCCGCATTCTTACAGAGGCCTGTTCCTTGGTTGTAGGAATCGAGCAGTGACACCAAGTAGAGACTCGCTCAGTTCCACCAAAAAACCATACACCTTCCCGGTCCGTACTTAGACTTGCCTAATTTTGATTCGTCAATTTCGACGATTACGTTAGGCGCACCAATTGGAGGCTGGTTGTCCAAGCAATACTCCATTACCTCGAAGCAAAAACTTCTCCAATTGACAATGGTTTCGTTCGTTAAATCCAAGTTTCTGGACATATGCTCTACTGAAAATGTTTTGGACAGCCACTCACATATAAATAAAATTAACTTCCATGGAGAAAAGTGAATTCTTTCCAGGGAAGTTCCCTTGAAGTCACTAACGGTTTATCGTCAGCATTGCAGTGTCTCTGCTTTTGACAATCATCTTATGATGCTACGGATGAATTTCATCTACAGGAAAGATTTAGAAACTTTTTAAAAGGGGATGATTGTTTCTTATGATGTTCATCGGCTTCTTTTAAGAAAAAGATTTCATCGGTGACGGTGCCCACGAACCGTGGTTGCTTTAGGCCTTCATTTAGACCCGTTGCTAACCGTGCTGTTGACTTTCGGTTGCAGAATTTAGTTACGATTATTGACATTCCCATATTTTCTGTCATGCGGTGCTTATCTCTATAGGAGCTTTGGTACAGGCAGTAACAGAAGTGCATTTTTACAACTTCACTAAAAGAAGACTTGCGTTGAGTTTAACAAAGGAATCAAATGAATTATTATTATTGCTGTTGATGCGTAGAAGGTGTGTTATTTTAAAAAATCTTACGACCACCTGATATATTAAAACAAACGCATTTCCATTTCTCTGAATGGAAATATTTAATGTTTAGTAAATTGGAGTTTCATGTTATGGGTATAGAAGTGATCTAATCATTTTTATTATCTCCATTCGTCGACATATATTGCAGCGGTAGACATACTTTTACGCAAACGAGTATCATAATGAACACAAAAATAGTAATAAATCCTTCTAGTCGATAGGTAATATCGTAAAAGAGAGAATTATTTCTCTAATTTTAAGGATAGATTACAGAGATAGACATACAGTTACACAACACGCACTCACACAGAAGGTTGAATTCAATAGGTGATCTTCTTAACGAAAAGCCATTTTTTAAATTTAC
>NC_089788.1:15922072-15942072 GCF_040412425.1 Macrobrachium rosenbergii | reverse complement strand
TGATATTTGGCAACAACATTTGGACACTTTAGACCAGAATAAGATGAGAGAGATCAAAAGTGTCATATCTCCTTAGAAGTATAACTTTATGCCTCGAAGATGGGAAACAGCCTCTGTCGTCTTCGTTTAACGCATGAGTTTTTAATGACGGGCAGGACTTGCCCATATTGTGAGGATTGCTTATTCCCCTTGGCTGTAGAGCATTTGCTGGTCGAATACCCCAGTCTTGAGGATTTAAGAGTTCGATACCTCCCTGAAGCTCGGGGTGGGCATGGCGGGTACATCCTTGCCAGGACCCTTGGAGAGGATGTGATGTATGATGCTAGTGGCATTTTTAAATATATTTTAAGAGCTGGAGTTTTATAAAAGATATAATTTTATTTCCCACAAGTTTTAATTATATCTGTTATAAATTTTTAATTGACATCGGGGTCAATGACCATAGAAGTCACGACGCCTGATAACTTAAAATCATTCCTTCATTCATTCAAACCAAGTGCCAGCCAGCATGAGCGTTGCACTGCATCACTGAAAAAGATTCGCTTGATTCAGGTAAATTGCGAAATTCCTAAGTGACAAAGAATCCGTGAATCAAGCAATCCGTTGATTCTGTTTTTAAAGATACTGATGCCTGATTTTTATTTGTCTTTATTTATAGAAGGGAAGATAAGTTATTTTAATTTGTCTTTGTTTATAGAAGGGAAGATAAGTTATTTTAATTTGTCTTTATTTATAGAAGGGAAGATAAATCATTTTAATTTGTGTTTATTTATAGAAGGGAAGATAAGTTATTTTAATTTGTCTTTATTTATAGAAGGGAAGATAAATTATACGTAGTATACACATGAAATGGAACATCTCTTATATCAACCGTTTCTTCATATTCACTGATAGTCCCTTTCATAGCTTCCTTACTCTTCTATCCCTTCTTTGCTGAGCAATTTATATTTCACAAAAAATAGCAAAGTGACGTGGATAGAGGGTGTCACAACTAATGAACTAATGAAGTACTCGAATAATTAGGCTTAATTACGTTAGGCATATAGCTAATATGTTAATTAATTAATTATGCTTCATTATGCTGAACTCCATCCTATATATCCTAGTGAAATGAGAAAGATTTTATTTTTTTATGTTCGAAGATTCAGAACTTACATGAGTGAGTTAATTTGTGCGGTCTCTCCCCAGCAGGGATATAAGCTTTTAGTGGTTATTGTCCGTGTTCTGTAAGACTGAAAATTTATTCTGAGGTGGAGAGAAGTAAACTGAAGAAAAGATAATTTTTAGTTAGGAGCGGTTTAAAAGCGATTAGTTGATAATGGCTATGATAGAGATACAAGACTGCATCCTTTATTGTGAATGGACATTGCGTATCATAGTTGTCGACATCATTGTTTTGTCTTTATCTTACTTTCAGTACGCAAAGCAACGTTTACTTAAGCTGAGGTGTTCTATTAACATTTTATAGTGAATTGTTTTGTCATGTGCTCTACAAGAATGAGAAAATTTTCAAGAATAATAAAGAATGTTTGAATTGTATGTAAAACAATTGTGGAAGAAGTCTGTTAAAACTAAGCTTGATAAGGAACTCATAACATGCTTCAACATAATATTCATTAAAAAATTTGAATCTCTAAATGATAAGCATGTCTGTAATTACATAGAATGCATATTTTCCATGTGTATATGCCTGAGTCTGCAGTTACATACATCATCATAAATAATTATGAAAACAACTACATCATTATACATTATAATAAAAACAAACGAGTGTGTTGCATATAAGGTATAAATGTTGAAGGAACAATTAGTTTTGTCACGTGTTTGCTTTAACATATGTAAATAGAAAGTTACAAAGAGCTGTATCACTTAAATACAACAGCTGTCCGACAAAAATAAAGTCATCAGTATTTCCTAAACGAAACTCTAGTCTTTCATTGATGTTTTTCCCTTAATTAGATCATCTGCAAAATTCCAACACTGCTGAAGAGATAATTTTGAATGTCATGTTGGTTCTCTTTGAGAAATCTTCAGAGGTTTGATTCAGGTTTGTTAATTACTGTCAAATGGAGTGATAAATTAGCAATCAGAAAGGGTATATCATGCGATAAACTAAGTAGCGTGCTGGGAAATAAATCAAGTGGGCAGTTAGCGCGTCAGTAAGTCCAAACATTCACGACTTATGACACTATTTGTTACGCGATTCGGCGCTCTGTCATGTTTATGAATGATATTAAGGCAAACTTATGTACAGTCACTCAAAAATGTTTTGCAACATGTTCCAGAAGTTTTCGTTCACCTAACAGTAATTTGTTCTTTTGATATTTACAAGGAAATGTAATTTTCTTATTCGACTTTCGTTATTAATCATACGGTTAACATTATAAAAAAGAATGGTGAGTGAAAAATTCGTATTACGAGAAATGACGAAACATTTTGAAAAATTTCACTTCAGATGATTGGGAAAAAGAGTCAAAGAAGAAACTATATTTCGAATCCAGATAAAAGCTTATTGACTAATAAAGTAATATTGAATAATCATCAATGAAATTATATATAAATAAAGAAAGAAAGAATTAAACCATTATTGTTGTCAAAAACAAAAAAGAAAAAAAAAAATCTCGTAACGTCGTATGTTATCGTGTGACTCCACATTCGGGCAGGAAAATTAAACTAAACTGTCTCGTCACTTGCACCGATAAGATGGGCAACAGATTGCCACACCACAATCATTACCTTGCATAAGACTAATGTCTCTATCGTAGATATTGCTCGGCAGCTTAGCGTAAATAAAACAACCATGTATAGAGGAATAAAACAACAGAGAGAACGAGGAAATATGATAAATTCATTGTAAAAAGTGGAGGATGATCACTGAAGGAGCTCCGCCTAACTCCCCTGACAAGCCGGTGTTGCCATAAAGGGAGAACATTACACTTTCCCTTCAAGTTGCTGCTCAAACCATCCGTAACAGGCTACATGAGACCAAATATTATTTCACCACATACTCCTGCCAAGAAACACTTCATATCAGCGAAACACAAAGAATGGAGGCTAGGGTTTGCGTTATAATATAATCCAGTGGCCGATGATTTCTGTAAGAATCATCTTTTGCGAACAGGAGGAGATATTCTCCACTGAGCATGGTAGTCTTCTTCACTGCTGGCGTTTAGCATTAACTAAATTAATGTTGAACTTCTTGCTAATTTTAATTCTTTAGAAACTTAGATAATAAGAAATACAAAAATAGGCGTTATATATTCGGTTAACTTCATAAGAGGCATCAAAATGATATGCCTAAGTAGCAATGAAAGAAATGAAAATTACACATAATGGCATTATATATATATATATTTTACTAAAAGTAACCGGATATATGTCATATAATTTTATTCATTATATTATATGTTTACATCTTATCACCTTCAAAGTATTCTCCATTTGAAGCAATGCATATCAAAATGTTTTCCACTGTTGTGTGGAACTCTTTGAGAAGTTATGGCTTTTAATGACTCCGTCGTTTTTTCTGAACCTCTTCAACGTCTAAAAACGGTTTCCTTTGGGTTCTGTCTTCATTCAGGAACAAAAAAAGTCACAGGGATGGGTGAATAATGGGTAAGTGTAGGTCATGCCATTCTTGGTTCTCACACTATAGTTTTGGTGCATTGTATGAAAACCACCCTCCACTTTGCCACAGGGCAAAGTGGAGGGTGGTGGCTTCATCACGACAATGTCACCATCAAAAATGAGTGTGATTAAGAATGGCAAAAATTAATCCCTATTCACCTGATCTTGCTTTGACTTTTCTGAATGAAGAAAGCCTCAAAGGAAACCATCTTTGTTTGAAGATTCAGAAGAAACGAGAGTCATTAAAAGAGTTCAACAAGAGTTCCAGAATTGCTTTCAGTTTGAAAACATCTGGGCCTGTGCATTGTTTCAAATGCGAATACAAAGGTGACAAGACTGTAAACATGTAAAAAACTGAATAAAATGGTATGACACAATTCCGGTTACTTTTGTCCTCCATATATATATATATATATATATATACATATATATATATATATATAAAATATATATATATATATAATAATGTATATATATATATATATATATATATAAATATATATATATATATATATATATATATATGTGTGTGTGTGTGTGTGTGTGTGTGTGTGTGTGTGTGTGTGTTCCTGCTGATATTCTGTATTACAAAACAGACGTGAAATCTGTTAGTCTAGTTCAGTGGTTCTCAAACTTTTTATTACCACGCCCCCTCTAAGTGCTGGTCCTTCCTCCACGCCCCCTTGCATCTATGAGTAAAATTCCCTCCCAGATTTAAAGGAAAATAAAAAAAAGAAAGAAGGAGTTTCTGAGGGACAGGGAAGAAGGTAAATAATTACAAAATATGGTAAACCTGAACAGTCTAACTAGAGTGGTAGACTATAGAAACTAACGTTATAAGGCAATACGTTTGCATTTTTTTACAAACTTCTGAATATTAGTTCCCCACTCTTGTTAAGAAAATAACGAATATAATTCTAGAATTTTTAATTTTCCCTTTACCTCAAGTATCTGGAAATTGCTGACGCCCCTAATGCCCCAGGTTGAGAACCACTGGTCTAGTTCAGTATATTTTATATTAAGTTTCACTAGTTCACAATATACATAGGATTAGTCATTCAAAAATTTGATTAATAATAATGAGCAAGCAAATCTTTACAAAAGTCGTATTTGTTGATGTTAATAAGACTAATAGTTCAACTTATAAACTTAGGCCTATGTCTACAAAGTTCACACATATGAAGGAGATAAAACAACGATAGTGATGGCAGCTGGAGATGAAAATACTAAAATATAAGAACAGCGATGACCTCTGAAGTATTATAGTAACATCCTTTTATCAAGTAAAGTATGACAACAGTAAGCAGTATCAGAAAAAGCCCTGCTTAAGGAAACTGCAGGTACACTCGGACCCACCACTATAGTGTTCAGTTGTTTCATATTAGTTACAACTGAGTTGCCAAATAGCGCCAGATGTCGCTATTATAAGCTGTTGTCCGAAAACTTTTGAAGTAGGTTGCAAAACTTTTTGAGTTATTGTACATATATATATATATATATATATATATATATATATATATATATATATATATATATATATATATATATATATATATATATATATATATATATATATATATGTATACATACCAGTAAATGATGCCCATAAAAATAACCAAATGAAGTTAAGAACGCTGTGATTTTACGTAAGCGGCTGATTCGCACAACGGAATAGTAATGAATGATAGATACAAAGGGGATATGCAAACGCGGACTGAATTAACTTCCAGGAGACACCACAGGGGCGAGAATAAGTAACTGCTGACCCAGGATCATCTTTTCGATCTTCTTTAATAATACTCGTTGTAGAAATGTCTTCGATTGCGTGGGATTTCCAGGTCCTTGGGAGATATTCATTGTTTGTTCATTGGATTAGAGAGAATTCTGACATTTGATCTTTGAACAGGCATCTGCTCTTGATAACAGTGCATGGCAGATTCCAATTGGAATGATGTTTCGAATTATTTCTCTGGTTAAAGATGCTAAATTTCGGCGCCATATTCTGACTGAACGGTAATGTTGAATTATTCTTTGAGAAAGATTTTCCAGTGCAAACTTTGTAACGTTCATCACAGTAGAAACGAGATGTTATGTACACAGATATTCTGGGATTTTGTTTTTGTTGAACAGTGACTGCAGCTTTATTGAGAGTATTGTGTAGATAAAAACAAAATATTTGGCAATTCCTCAGATTAGGCATAACTTTTCAAAGTAGTCTGAGTACTGGATTTTTATTTTATGAATAACTGTTAATAGGATTATCTTGTGAGATACGAAAAAAATTTGGGGTATTTTAAAGATGATAGTTATTTACCTGTATTTTCAAATTCTTGGTGTAATTCTTTTGGAGAACAATCATGAGGGTTCGTAAACAGAAATAACAGGATAAGGTTATTTTAACTGTGAGATATCGCGGTAACTGTTAGTGAATGTAGGGTAATACAAAAGTGGGTTTTCTTTTGTCCGTTTTCAATTTTTATGTGAATTTGACCTTATTACAAGTTTAATTGGAGACGAATTCATGAAAGTCGCCGCTACTAGTATTCCAAGAGTTTCAGATATAATCTACACATCCCATCCAGACCTTGTCCTTTGCTATTATCTGGTCTGTTATCATCATGTTAAAGTATTCCACTTGTAAATTAACAATTAGCATTGTTTCAAGACCAGCTGCTGGTTCAAAGGTCAAATGACAGAATCCAGCTTAATCAAAGGGATAAATGATAATAATTTCTCAAGGATCTTGGAATTTCGAAGTCATCGACAACACATCTCAACAACAATCAGCAAAGAAATATGGAGAGAGAGAGAGAGAGAGAGAGAGAGAGAGAGAGAGAGAGAGAGAGAGAGAGAGAGAGAGAGAGAGAGAAGCCTGGGTTTGCGGTCACATAATCTCGACCCTGTGGCCTGTCTTCTGAAGGCTTCTCCAAGTATAATGAAATGCATCTGTATGTATTGGATATACAACTTTAGCATCTTCTAATCCATTATCTTATGGAAGGGGGAAATAGCTGTTTCCGAAATATAACGCTGTTTTCCAGTTCATTTGTGTATTGGTATGGGCATCCTTTACTGACACTGAAATCTGTTTTAATAGTAATTTTTATATGAATTCATCATATATGTATATATATAGTATGTGTGTGTATGTGTGTTTATACGCGCGCACATAAGTGTATGTACATACATACATACATCATACATACGTACATCATGAGGAGTCCCGAGTCTTGAGTGCCAAAGGTCACTCACGCCATCCTTGCAAGACCCTGTACTACTCTATACGACACTATCTTAAAATCATATCTTTCATATTATCTTGGTTTGTTGTGCATAGGCAAACTATAAGATAGAAAATCTTTCGGAATTTATTATATACAGTATATATACGTATATATATATACATATATATATATATATATATATATATATATATATATATATATATATATATATATATAAATATTATTATTATTATTATTATTATTATTATTATTATTATTATTATTATTATTATTATTATTATTATTATTAAGGAGCACTTCGGCACACTTGTTGAAAATGGCCTAAATTTTCTGAGTGACAGAAGCTTCTCAGCCACCGAGAGGCAGCACCTTACTTGGGGCTGAGAGTCGCTCATGGTAAACAAATCTCCGGGTGTATCCGCATGTGGTGTTCTCATGGCTTTTGTTTTCCGAGAATTTTCTTAGATTGGATACTTTCTGGGGACATTATCAGCTTTATAATGACGGTATCAGCTTAATAATGTTATCAAGTGCCGCATGTGGTGTTCTCATGGCTTTTGTTTTCCGAGAATTTTCTTAGACTGGATACTTTCTCGGGACATTATCAGCTTTATAATGACGGTATCAGCTTAATAATGTTATCAAGTGCAAGTATAAACAATTTTCAGATGGTGGTATCATCACATTACATTTTTTGTGCCTTGCAAACCAATGTTATTTATGGATTACTCCAGGTAGAGGCAGAATCTCTTCGAAACGTTGGTGAATTAAATTTTGATTATATGATAGGGCATTAGCATGAGGGTTATAGTAATACACCTTAAGAGATATATATTTGAAAATCCTTTGAGAAGTACAAGCCATGCTTGTGCTAAACAATGGGGTGCATCCAGGTCACATAGTCATAAAGCTCCCACCCATGGGAAGCATGGTGTGAGAGTGCCCACGCAGACAAAGTTTGATTAAGGTGCATCCGTAAGAAGAGTGCTCGTCATGTGGGTACAGTGGAAATAGAAAAACCTGGACGGACGGTGGTGCATAATCTTGAAAAGTAGTTAAGAATATATTGCTAAATCAACAGTGTAGTGCTGGGCAGGAAAATGTTAGTGTTAAAACGAAAAAGGGTTGGAAAAGGGAAAATAGGATGACCTGTTTAGATAAACGTGTCAGAAAGATGTAGGAGGCGGCCATTAATGCCAAATTTGAAAATTGTTGGGCAACCCGGGACTCCAGTGTGAAAATGCACACCTTCAAGGTTACGTGATGGAAGTTCCAGTGAAACTGAACAACTCGAATGGACTGATTAAGAAGCACTAGTGTTTTTTGTTTTCTGTACGGTGTTTTCATTTGAATTGTTCGGGATTAGTCGTAAGGACTCTGTTGCAAGGAATGGAATTAGGGAAACTGATTGAAAACCTCATAGATAAGAAAATCATCTCACCGGCACTCCTACTTTTATAAGAGGAAAAAGCTTGTCTGCTGATAAAGCCTGTCTGCTGACAGTAACTGGGCTAAAATTACAGCATGTTAATGAACACGAGTCTTTGGCATATCAATGCCATCCATTATACGCAGATTAAGGTACCACACTGGAGGTGCCTGTATGTTGGCTTATCTTTGGTGGTGTGTATCTGACTAAGTTTTATGGCTGTCCGAAAAACACTCGGACGAAGAATGGGTGTCAGGAACGTTTTGTACTCATCTATTCACCACAGAATACCACCTGTTCTTCAAACACTCCAGCTAATAAACATGCTCGAATTGTGATAAACTAGCTTCGTAAATTGCTAGTGAGCAGCCTAAGAGAGAGGATAATGCTGTTGCTGATATAAGTGCCAAGACTATCCAGACTTTGTTAGAAGGCATGGGTAAACGGGAGGACTCACAAAACGTGAATTGTAATGCAATTCATCTACAATGAGCATTCTTTTGCGGAAAGCTAGTTTTGGTATTATATATTGCAAATGTAAGCTTTGGTTCTGTAATTTCTTCATCTTGATATTAATGCACCAAAAGGAACATTTTTATATGAGACGAAACTCAAGGCGGGCGATGCTCCGATGAAATTGCAAGCTTCTTGTAGAAATGGCTCAAAAAACAAGGGCAATAAGTTGTGTACCCTCAGGATTTTTTGTGACTGTTGTGGAGGCCAAAATAATAATGTCCACATCGTCATGTATGCCCTCGGGAGATACAGACAGAAAGCATAAAAAGAGTATTTTTTTTTTTTAGCGAATTCAGTCGTACTAGCCATAGGATAGAAGCATTTGCTACATTAAACGGAAGTTGAAGAATGTAGAGACCATTTTCAGCATTCAAATTAAGTTACCCAGATAAAATCATCAGTAAAAACTATGTAATTCACGTGTTGAAGGACATTTTTGTTGCCATTGATTTTAGGGAAATAACACATAAGCCGCAGATTTTCGAAAGCACCTCAACTTTTGTGACCAACGAATTTCCTGATGATTTACAGCAAAGAGGCCTTCAAACTTTTCGACCAGGTTTCCAGTGTAGAATAAATTGTAGTTACCTGGGGTCGCTTTGTGTCCTTCATGTGAGCCTCAGTCTTTCCCAGGACGACTTGCCCCAAAATTCCCGAAAGAGAAAGTGGTTGAACAAAAGGAACCGAAAGATCTGGAGTCGCATATCCCGTATTTTCAGCCTAATTTTGTGAGGAGGGGCTCGAGGGCCCTAACACTGGACAAAAGGAGTTATGGGCAACAGGGTCAAGAGAGAAGGCAAGATGAATCCTGGGATGGGACACAGACAGTGGTAACCTCCTCTTGCATTATCTGAGTCGTCCTTTGTCGTCCTAGCATCTTCGCATCTTAGGACCCTCCGTTGCTGACCCACGCTTTGTTGAAGAATAGGGAACGGTTCTTGCCGCCTTATGCCATGGTAGTTTTCTGAGAGAGAGAGAGAGAGAGAGAGAGAGAGAGAGAGAGAGAGAGAGAGAGAGAGAGAGAATTACAACGTGGTGCAATAGCGTACGCTAATAACATTGATCAAAGTTTGTTGCAGATTTGATATTAATCTTATATTTTTTTTTCGCCGCTTTCAGAACTTATGCGCTGTCCCGGTTTTGGTGAGTATTGAAACATTATTTTCGGTAGATAAATTTTATTGAAAGGCATTAATTTTTTTATGTAGGTTGTTTATATGTTTACTATATTTAGTTTTTCGTTTGCTTTCTCTGTGTATTTTCTTTGTTTTTGTGAATTAAATCCTTGCAAAAGTCCTTGATAACCCTAATGTATGCCTATTTCTTTTCTTCATTATTATTATTATTATTATTATTATTATTATTATTATTATTATTATTATTATTATTATTATTATTATTATTATTTGATTTTACATTTCTGATAAAATACATCTTTCATTGACTGATGAGTTATTAGCTTTCCATCTTTCTTCACTCATCATTATATACTTATAACTTGCCAGTTTTGCAGCAGTAGGCGTTCACAGAGAATTCTATAGAGGCAGAAAGTGTTTCTGTCAGGCGCGTCTGGGTATTCATCTTCAGTTCCTAAGGTTGTTTAAAGGGGTTTTGCGTGAGGCATCAGACAACATAAAATTTTCATCATCTTATATTTTCATGAAGTTATCACGTTTCGTAAAAGACTTTAGTGTGATGTCTGGCATGAGAATTCAGGAAGCGTGCTGTAGTAATGAAAAATCCATACCTCATTCCATTTTAAGGATGCCTTCCTACTTAAAGATTAGGCTTCTTGACTTTGTTTTTTTTTCACATGATGTTGCAAGGATAAGGATCCAAAGGATTATCTTTAAAAAACGAACTTAGTGCCTCCAGAAATAACGCAGTTATGGCATTTTCAAACCGAAAACTTTAAACAAGTTTTTCGAAAATTTTTTTTTTGTGCATGTTTCGCCGAAGACCCCGCAATTTTGATTGCGATATAAATACGGACTAAGAAAACTGCCCTTTGCATTATTGTCCGAACTTACAAAGAAGCAGAGGAATATGCACTTCACGCCTGAGGTATCCTCGCTTGAAAAAACAACTTAAAAAGTTTCAAAACTACACATGTTATTCATACACAATCCCGTATGTCATATATATATATATATATATATATATATATATATATATATATATATATATATATATATATATATATATATATATATATATATATATATATATATATATATATATATATATATGTATGTTATATATTTATATATATATATAGTATATACTATATAATGTGTGTGTGTGTATTTTTCTTGGGGGAGCGGAGAGTTATAAGCTATTATGAGTTTTATGGAAAAACGTTTAAAAATAATAGGGACGAGGGGTGTGGAAGGTCAAGTTCATTGTACCTATTGAAATATTGTTAGATTTAGAATATAAGAGCTATATATAATATATATATATATATATATATATATTATATATATAAATATACATATATATTTGTTTATTTATAAATGTATACACACACACACACATATATATATATATATATATATATATATATATATATATATATATATATATATATATATATATATATATACATATATAATATACACATATATATGTATATATATATATGTGTATATATGTGTGTATATATGTATTATTTATGTACATATATACATGTATATAGATGGTATTATGTAACCTATTTGTATATGTATAATTTGAAAGTGTAATGCTAATAATCTCTAGAGTATTTTGATCAGCGATAAGTCACGAGATAAAGATAACAGTGCATAATTATTATAATTAAGCAAGGAATACCATGAACATAGTCATGCGGCGCAAAACTGTTGTAGCTGGAAGGTCCCGGAACCTAGACAGTTAATCATTTTAGGTATAAAAAATTGACTTTATTTGATTTATATTCCATGATTACAAAAATAATTTTATAATTCCGGTCTTCAAAAGTCTGATTAAAATATTTTTTGGGAAAAAGATGTCGTGTGTAGTCGAATGAGGTAAAAGTAAGATAAGGTTGAAAAACAGGACAAGTGAGAACATAGAATCCTTTCATTTAAGCAACATGGTAGAGCCATGTTATGCGTTCTTTTATATATTAGATTCTAGAATATATATAGCGTAAGTTTTTCATTATCAGGGCGTCAATGTTCTTTTCGGGTAATCTGGTCATCGAAATTTTCTTGGTGCTTTCTCACAAAATCCTTTTGATCTTTCATATTGTAGAAACATTGTTATTATAAGCAGGTGTTTAGAAACTAATACTTATATATATATATATATATATATATATATATATATATATATATATATATATATATATATATATATATATATATATATATATATATATATATACATATATACTGTATGTATATATATATATATCGGCACATAAAGACACAATGAAATATTTTATGGACCCCCCACCCGATCAGTCATTGAGTGGATGAGATCGTTATTGCAATTCCGAATAAGAATAAGTTCCATTGGGCTCTTCGAGTGCCGATGATAACAAGATGTCAGCGCATGATTGACGACCCTCCCTGTGCAAATCTTCTCTCAGACTCTCGCTCAGGCAACCACCAAATGCATCGGTAAGACGCGATAGAAGTATTCAGCCTGTCAGTCATCTGAATCGACAAAAGCGTAGGAGGTAAAGGATCACTTTAATGGTGTCGATGGCTTCCACCATTCCAGTTGGAAAGATCAAGAAGAAACAGAAAAATGTATCATTAATTAAACCAATTAAGTTCTGCAAATAGAATTGAATCCTCACATGCACACGTTTACAGATGTGATTTTCGTGTACAGGATTCATACTTGTTTGTCACTGTTTCCAAATGAAAAAGTCAGTTTCCAAATATGCAAAAAATATTCAAACCATTGCACCAAGGGATGGTTGTGATCATAATGATTGTAATGATCATACGGAAGAGAAGTTGATATCAAAAGTTGATATAAAACTTTCTGATCCATTTTGTTGTAATGAAGTTCTGCAGTATCAGTTTAACGGCGCAGGTGGCTTGCTAGAAAATTTTTTAAATGTTTGTTATCCGTAAACGACATAAAGGAGGGTATTTTTCCTCTTGTCAAAATGCGAGCATCTGTATCCAAAATTGTGTATATATACCCTATGTATATGTATCATATATGCTTAAAAATCACAGTAGATGCATCGTGACTTATATATATATATATATATATATATATATATATATATATATATATATATATATATATATATATATATATATATATATATATATATATATAAATATGGTAGGGTACAGGGAATGCTCAACAGCCAAATATCATATGTTTAAGCAGTCATTTTTGGATTGTGGCAGTATCCTTATGCTCTCCCAAACCCTGAATGCAACGACCACAATCTAATAACTACCAGGTCCACAATTAAAAGGTATGGGCAAGTGAGCACAGCAGGTTTGAAAGGAATTTGTGTGATTATATGTATTATCTTAGAAACACACACAGGGTCTATTTCTCTCCTTCCTTTTGTATTTGGTCCATATTCATTACAATAACTTGAAAGAGATAGATAGATAGATAGATAGATAGATAGATAGATAGATAGATAGATAGATAGATAGATTCTGATACTGACAGATAGAGGTGTGGTGGTGAGACCGATGCGAAACCAGTTAGATGGATTCATTTTGATGTTCTGGAGAAAGTTACTCTCTGGGTGAATGTATAGGGCATTATGGATAGATGGTTACATAATATAAAACCATTAATATGGGCATAACTGTCTGTACAAACTTTGCGAGTAACAAGGCAGCCTTTCCAACTCAGATTCCCGAAATCTTCCTGATAACTAACCTGCTGTGTCTCTCCCATTTAAACAAATGTCCGGTTCAGAAGGAATCCTTAAATTCCCGGGTAAGTGGAAAGCTTTGTTTGCAATATCTGGCAAAGCCTCGCCTATAGTAGCAGCTACGTCTTAGATGCGCCGGTGTTTAGTGAATTCATGCTTATGAAGAGGGATGTTTGTTTGATGTGGCACAAAACGTGGTTTCCTTTGAGTTTTCGAAGAGCTCTGCTTCGCATATTCACGAAATTTTTCTTTTTAAATTTAACGTATCAGTGTCTGCACTGAATTTTGTGTGTGTGTGTGTGTGTGTGTGTGTGTGTGTGTCACATCCTCAGTGCTTCATATTTTAGGTACTAGTATCCTTTCTTTGCGAGAGTTTTAATCTGAAGTCTCAGTATCTAAGTATTTGGGAGGTTTTTAGATGCTATGTCAGTTTTAGAAATTACATCCATTCTGAGGTGCCTCCGGTTAAAATGGCTATTTAGTTGTGAACTATAGAGAAACAGGAATAAATATGTAAAGCATTTATTTCAACAACATGCATTCACTGATTGTAGCTCTTTTTGGCGGTTAAGATATTAGGGCGTCTTGATGATGATTATACACTTGGGAAAATTGTGTGTGTATGTGGTACAGAGTGCATTATATGACTGTAGAATAACAAAAAGCTTCTTAAATTAAATATGGAGAGGTTAATGACTGAAGACGAGATTAAATTGGTACTTTTGGAGAGAAGCGGCAGCGAATGATAAAATAAAGTGTGAAGTGAATGCTAACAAGAGAAAAGTTAACGATGATAAATGGAAACAAAGCAGTTGTAAACATAAATGTCGGTGTGGATTCCGGATAAACACTCAAATGTAGTTCCTGTTTGTTAGAGTCCACACGTTTTATTTCCAAAATTCCTGGTAACTATTCTCTTCACTAGCATTATTCCTCTGCTCGTTACGGAAACCATTTCTGTTTCTTATTCCAGGATGAAAAAAAAATAATTAATTAAAATAAAAAGACTGACTAGTGACTTTAGTTACTTCCGCAGCAATATACCCTATAAAGGATATTTTCATTTGATACCCATAAAAGGTATGGCGAAACGCGAATGAGCTATTATGTGTCAATTCGTTTTACATAACTAACAAAAGAGAATTCGGAGACGTAACAGTAGTTACTTTGGCAGCATTAAACCTCATAAGGGAGAGAATTTTCATTTGACATCCGTAAAAGTTTTGCCGAAATACGACCAGGGTATTGTGTGTGTGTTTAATTGATGTAATTGCTAAACATTATCTTTCCTTTCGCGTAGTTAATATTTTACTCATCTAGTAATTTTGTGTACATGTCCTCTTACGAAGCATAACCATTTTCCGCCTATTAAGTTTGTTTACTTTTCCTTGGTAAATTGCCCTTCAAGAATGTTAATAAGGCTGTACATATCCCACTTGCCTGACGCATTAGTGTTGCTAATGAACAAAAATGAGAGATGAATGGGGCAGTTTCCTTCATATTACACCACTGTAAGCTCGGAGCTCCATTTATTCAGAGTAATGTAAGCTTCCATCCAGAACGGGACTATGATATTCTGCAACCACTATAATAAAACAAAGATTGCCAACGTTTATCAACGAAAGGAGAAAAGAAGAATGAATTTTTGTGGTTCTCCCGACATCTTTCTTGAAATATATTAATGATTTTACATAAATTTACTAGTCAGATTTTCTTCCCCTTATCTGTATCATTGAGCGAATCTTTTGCGTATACTCCCTTTAGCTTTTATCAGATCAGTAGATACACAAAGAAGTTTGACCCACAAAATCAGAGTAATGATTTGAAACACGGATCCTGCCTCATTCATGAACAGGAAAGTCAATGGTTCTTTTAAATAGTTGATCCCCATTGCTTTCTTGGGAGTAATTGACCTTCTCTAAGTTAAAGCCCGCAGTTAGGTTTAGACATCTGGATTTTCATTTGTGCCATTTTAGACTTTTGCTGCGGAAATGATTTCTTTGCTTTGAAGTCTTACTAAGTAAGTGCACCCCTTTGTGTATGACTTTCTAGTGAAGTACATATCTGCTAGGCATGTTGTGTAAGAACAAGTTTAAACAATGATCATATTTGGAAAATAGACCCTCTGTAGTGGGGGCTTTTGTGAAAGTAATTACTGTTTCTGAAGAACGGAGTTTATTTTGAAATTAGTCCATAATAATAATAATAATAATAATAATAATAATAATAATAATAATAATAATAATAATAATAATAATAATAGTAAACATCATTGAACAGAATAGCCGTCTGGGTACCGTTGAGTTTGTATTGTAGTTTCTCAATCTCTCGAGTGAGTTTCTTCGTGGCAGCAAGCAAATTATACAGCAGCTGTCCAAAGTTCATTCATTCCTTGACGTTTCGGTAGGACTTCCACCATGTTTCAAAAGATGAATGAAGCCAGGGGTACAACTATGGTATAGTTTTACCCGTCAGCGGGCTGACAGAAGTTTTTTGCGATTTTTGATTGGTTGTCCTATTGGCTGGGAGCGGAATGCCTCATCCGGAAGAGCCTGGTTGACTGATATAGGAACTGATTGGCTGGCGCCTGGCACCTGGAGTTCTGGTCTTAGGGCGCACTGCCTGAAGTAGCGGCCCGCTGAATCGTTATCCCAGGGGTGCGCCTTGCCGTTCTCCTGAAAGTGGTAGGGAGAGGAAGGTTCTCCTGGATTACGTTCAGTGACGGTTTCCATCGCAGGATGGCAAGGGCCTCCTTATTTCGGAGGCGGCGATGGTCGTTGTCGCCGTTCAGGATTGGGGGCCACTGCTGTTCCCTTATGTATATAGTGCTGGTATACTGCCCCCTCGTGTTGGTGAATGGTGATCATCTTAGAGAGTCGAGTCGTAGTCATACCAATGTACGAATGGCATCATCCATTCTCAGGGCACGATATTTGGTAAACCACTCCTCTCTTCCTCTTAGGATCGTCGCTAGTGACGTGGCTGTTCCTCATGAGGTACTGGGCATTCTTCGCTCCTTGTAGTAGATCGTAAGGTCAACTTTGCTGCCTGCATCAGTGGGTTTTACCAAGGCCTTGGCTTTACACGAGCGCCAATGATGTTCTTGAGGTCAGCCTCACCTTTCTATACTCGGTATTCATATAGCCCCTGCAGAAACACTCTAATGGTCCTTTCACTCTCGTGGGGACGTGGTAACCTGTCAACGGCATTTCTCGTCACCACGACGGCCCGACAGTATGAATACCTGTTATCCACCAGGGTTTGGACGACGTGTCCCCGGAAGTTCTATTCCAAGAACAACAGTGTGAGAGGGCATGACGGACGTAGGAGTTCATGACCGAGGATCTGAACTTTTCTGGGTATTCACTACTGTCGTTGAGGCAGAGCCCGATGTGGGTTGGCTTACGGTGGACCCGCGTGTGAAAGGTTTGAGGATTCCTCCTCAAAAGTGCGCCTGAGTGTCTCAGTTCATCTTCGTGGGCGACTTTGACGATAGTGTCATTAACGTGTAGAACTCCGTACACCCTTGATATGCGTCTATACTGGCCCTCGTTGATCGGTGAATGGCGCCTGCTCGAGATCTGCACCAAGGAGGCCCCAGTCATCGATCAACGAGGGCAAATGTGGACTAAGCAAAATCGCCAAAAAATTCTGTAAGCCTGTTTTGGGGTTATAAACCTGGCAGAGTTGCACCCCTTGCTTCATTCGCCTTTTGAAAAATGGTAGAATGCCCTACAGAAACGTCAGGAATAAATAAACTTTGGACAGCAGCTAAATAATTTATCTGCTGTTATAAAGAAACTCATTTGAGGGACTGAGAAACTACAATACAAACTCAACGGCATCCAGACGGCCATTCTGTTTAATGACAGTTGTCTGAGAGAGAGTCTTCTTCTGAAAATTAATAATAATAATAATAATAATAATAATAATAATAATAATAATAATAATAATAATAATAATAATAATAATAATAATATAGTTCGACATTCTGCAAGGGTTGAACGTTATGAGAATTTCCATTTACCCTTGGAATCCCCTCCAGTAACAATTGAATGATCGCCATATTTGCCATTTCCTTTCGGTAAATGTGGGTCATTCAGGGAGTAGAATTTGCACCGTATTCATATCACCAGCGATATTTTAACAATACATATTCGAGTTCACGAATGAGTTTTCATAATTCCAGTATTCGCTTTGTATTCCAGACAGCATTAAAATATTTGTTGCTACCGGTTCATTGCAATTAGTAAAATAATAGATAAAAACAACAAGTAATGTCGGAAATAGATAAAAATATATTGGAATATCAAAGTGATTTTGCCAAACAGTAACGGTGGAAATCGAAATTTATTAGATGAAAATCGAAATTTATTAGTAAAAAAATCGCAGTTAATCAGTTACCAATTAGAACTTCGTTGAAGGAAGTTTATTCAGAAACGACCAGACTCTGTTTGAATAATGTTATCGTTTGTAATTCTATAATATGGAAAACGAACAAAAGTCAAATCAGATCCGTATAAAGATTTTTGAAATGATAAGCGAGGATTAAAAGAGATGGATTGCCAGTAAACTTCATATAAGAACAGTGCCTATTAAAGGATATTGTATTATATATGTTGTTCTCACCCTGGCAATAAACATTGTTATCATACTTGAAGCAAATTTCATTTTGAGCCGTGTAATAAAATATTTATGCATCATTAACTTTATTGTAGTGATAGACGGTTATAGACAAAGCACCACGTAAAATAGTATTGTAAATATTTTTCACAATAATTCCAGTTATACGACTTACATGAACCCTATCTTCATATGAACATCAACCCTTTCTCTCTCTCTCTCTCTCTCTCTCTCTCTCTCTCTCTCTCTCTCTCTCTCTCTCTCTCTCTCTCTCTCTCTCTCTCAAAACTGAGAGTTCGCAGGAACATTATGTCCCTGTCATTCCGTCTCACCTGAGCCTCTCTGTAATCAAGGGGACAGGTGTAAAGCAGCAGTGAACTGTTCACTGCAAGTCCTGGCAATTACTCGGAAGCGGAGCACAGACGAATTCCTTCCATCCATAATATTGCGCAAAAATGATAGCCCCTGCGGTGCGTTTATTGTCAGCATTGCACTGCCTCTGCTTTTGACAGCCATCTTATGACGCTGCGGATGAATTTCATTTACAGGAAAAGATTCCGAAACTTTTTCTTATTTTAAAATGGGATGATTGTTTCTTTTGATATTCATCGGCCTCTTCTAAGAAAAAGATTTCACTGGTGACGTAGCCCACGAACCGTGTTTGCTTTAGGCCTTCATTTAGATCCGTTGCTAACCGTGCTAGGTCTGTTGACTTTCGGTAGCAGAATTTAGTTACGATTATTGACATTCCCATATTTTCTGTCATGCGGTGCTTATCTCGATAAGAGCTTTGCTGCAGGCAGTAACAGAAGTGCATCTTTACAACTTCACTAAAAGAAGACATGCGTTGGTATGACAAAGAAATCAAATGAATTATTATTATTGCTGTTTTTGATGTGTAGAAGGTATATGTTATTTTTAAAGATCTTACGACCACCTGATATATTAAAACAAACGCATTTCCATTCTCTGAATAGAAATATTTAATGTTTAGTAATCTGGAGTTTCATGTTATGGGTATAGAAGTGATCTAATAATTGTTATTATCTTCATAAATTGCAGCGGTAGACATACTTTTACGCAAACGAGTTTCATAATCAACACAAAGGATAGTAATAAACCCTTCTAGTCGATAGGTAATATCATAAAAGAGAGAATTATTTCTCTAATTTTAATGATAGATTGCATAGTTAGACATATAGTTTCACAACACCCGCCATTTTTTAAATTTACCGTAATGAGGTATTTTGCGGAACCTGGTGATGAACGTTATGTAATGCATTACGCAGTTAATGAAATATAATTCTTTATGAGCGAAGTAGAGAGTTTTGCAGAGTTGTTTTTACGAGGAAGTTGTGATATTTTACAAATGTTGTGATGAAAATTTAAGTCCAATTAATTGTTATTTTATAACTAGGTTCTGGAATGGTGATAAAACGCTAAGGAGAATTTTTAGTAACTGGAGCAAAGTTTCTTTTGATGAATATAAAAAATACCCCCCAAATTTTTTAACATCCCTCAATCGAATCACGAGTTACCATAAAAATTCCTTGATTAATCATGCAGCGTAGATCACATACGTACAAACAAGGGCTCACACAAAGAGTATAATATATATATATATATATATATATATATATATATATATATTTTCATGATGTTGCCTTGTAATACGTATATCCTCCTATAATTT
>NC_089788.1:15870012-15916572 GCF_040412425.1 Macrobrachium rosenbergii | reverse complement strand
AGGATTTAAAAATCCAGACGCAAGCATTTCCTGCATGGCGGTTGTTATATATATATAATTTAGAAAAGATTTTGTCTCCAATAAATGCCACAAATATAATATAAGTAAGCTTGTCCAGTATTCAAGTCCTGATATAATACCCTAACTGTTTTACTGCGTGGAAGGCGCAGTTACATTTCAACTCATCCCCACCCACTTTCCCCAAAAACAAAACAAAAAAATGTAAGAATTGTGCGGGAGAGAAGACAACAGCGTGACAACAAGCCTAACTCAGATCTTTACCTAGAAATCTGGAAGTCGACTTGTGGGCGCAATAAAGACGTGACAATTAGTGTTTCATGTAAATTTGTAAATGCATATGTGTGTATATATATATATATATATATATATATATATATATATATATATAAAGATTTAGAAGACTTCATTCAAAAAAATATATGAATGCACAGTACAACTGTGCAAGTGACTACTTATATATATATATATATATATATATATATAGCTTATATATATATATATATATATATATATATATATATATATAATATCTATATTTAGAGATATATATAATATATCTATATATTTATATATATATATAAATATATATATATATATATATATATATATATATATACTTACATACTTACACAAACACCATACAATGTACTACGCTCATTAAACTGTACATACAAAATATATATTTTTATAAATATGTACATTTATTTTTCCTAAGGCATTTTCTACAAATGCATTTTCAAATCTCCTGTATATGAACTTGAGTTTCTGCAACAGACTTTGAAGTCTGGAATATAATACTAAAGAGGCATCAATGTGGCTCCTAAAGTAGATTTAGTCTAATAGGTAACCAGAAACGGCAAGCCGACTTAGGCATCAGTCCTGGCAACGGCAAGATTTATACAGTCCTGTAAACTACAATATTAATTGCATCCCTATTAACAGTATCAGGTACAATAAATTTTAAAATCCTATAAAATGATTGTACAAACTCTTGAATATTGGCAGTCAGGTATCAGGCTATTAAACTCAGGCTATTAATAATATGATTATGCCTACGGATGAAGCTTCTTTGGGATGACAGCGCAAGAGAAGACAATTATTTTAGCATACTGTTGTCAAATTTTATTGCCTGCCAGTTTGACCCATGAATAAAGAACGATAATACTAGTTCTGCCTCTAGAGAGCAAAGCTCTAAATTTATGGTGGAAAGAAAGGCAAATAATGTAATCATTATCATGGCACTTTGTTGCTCAAGTGTATAAAAACCACATCACATGAAATAATTTTTATTTCTACATGTAATAAAACATTGTCCTTGCTGAAACGTTGCAAAGATCATTATACCAGTCTTATATATAGACTATATAGAAAACTGGCTGTCAATGCGGTATGATCATAATGTTGTAACGTGGCCATATCTGTTAAAACATTATGGCTTAACTCCTAGAAAAAAATATACCAACAAAATTAAATATTTTTATTTCATTGCATACAGCAAGACATTGTATTTATGAAATCTTGCATAGAATCATTTGACAGTCTTGAAGAACACGGCACCCAAAACACGTTTTAAAGAGTACAGGGTTTGACACTAGATTGCATGAGTTGGTCAACTTGTTTGCTCAATAATCAACACATACCAATGGCGAATTAATATTTTACGTCACAAAAACATTGGTTATCAAAGGCTGTCCAATCTCTCCCTCTTTATCTGCTGTGGATGTGTCATGCGTCCCCTACCCTCCGATCTTTTGCCTACCCTGCTCCCTTTATGGGACGGACAAACAGGTTTGCAGGAGGAGGGTGGATTAATTTTATTTCTCCCCTACCCTCCTGATTGTATTTACCCAGTCCCTAAACCCGGGACGGACAAAAGTTTGCCGAGGAGGGTGGAAGTGTCATGTCTCCTCTACCCTATGAGTTGCCCATACCTAGCTCCATCCAGAGCGGACACAACAGGTTTGCAGGCAGGTGGATGTGCATGTCTCCCTTACGCTGCCTGATCCCCTATCTATGATCCCCAACCAGGATGGACAAACAAGATCCACTTGGATTTTATTATTATGCTCCATCGAATAAGTCTAGTTAATATATATATATATATATTTTATATATAGCATTTTTTTAAACAATGCCCAGTACTGCAAGAAAGAGTTTCTCCGGTTATATTCTTTAAATATTAGGAATATTCTTATTATAATTATGTCAAAGATTGTAGAAAGTTATTTTTATAAGAACGTATATATATATGCAAATCATAAATAATCACAAATTCGTTATATGCACTTATTATATAAAGGAATAATAAATACCCATCCTCTCATTAAAAAAATGAAAACAAGAATGGAAACAACGCGTTTATGCAGATCGACCAATAGAAAAACTAACATTATTTTAAGGGATCCAATGAGATAAAATAGAATGCTATAAAAAATTAAGTCTAACGCTTCTGACAAATTAGTGCTCCTAACGTATGATGAATCGCATCTTTTGCTTCTGTAAAACGCGCTTCTAAACCTATGATAATATAGCTTTTATATATACGATAACTCCTTCTGTATTTAATTATTGAAACTGCATCGCTGCCGTCAGTCATCTCTTCCTGTGTTTTTCATTGTTCCGTATTGTCACAAACCTGCCCGTGAGGCTATAACTCATCTACTATATCTTGGAGAAACTTGATTGGTTAGCAAGAATTATTTCAGTTAAGAATTATTCACCAGCAACAAATACAAGAGGAAAAAAAGTTACAAAACTTTATTATTATTGAGCAATCATATATGTCAGTGACAAGCTAAGAACTATTTAGTTTACAAACAAACAGGACAGCTGTCATTCAAAAATATATATGATAATCCTCAAGAACATTTAAAGGGAAGAAATTTTTAATTGCTCAAGAGTTATAATAAATATTGGTTAAGACGTGTATATATGACGGGCCAACAATAAACATAATGATCCAAGTAAGAACACGGAAAACTCTAATTTGCCCCTACGAGGAATTTACAAATATAAATGAATACATACATTATTTATAGAAAACAACAGGTGATATGGGTTATAATGATTATAAATAAATTAATAAAAGGTTTTAACTGGTTAGCGTTACTGCAATGAAAGGAGGCAAAACCAGAAAAATACACCAGTTAATTGTTTTATAAATAAGTTTAGAGTTCTATAACGAAATGATGCACCAAAAATGAGAATGTTCAGAGATTATTTTCGGCTCTCCAACCCCTTAAGTGACACAACATTGTATTCAGGAGTCCAGATCAAGATTATGGTGTCACAAGGTTGGCCTACATTTAGTTCTAAAGGAGGTCTTACCAAGGATTAAAATGCTAACTCATCTGCAGTGTCCCATACAGGATTTCATCAGATGAAGGGAACATAACAGGATTCCTTATCACGGCTAATATTATGGCCAGGAATGAAACAATTTTTTTATGTCCATAAACTTGAATGATGTTTCAGCACAATATTCATCAGTAAAACTAAATATTATGGCACCATGATCTTTTCTAACAAACTTCGTTTTGGTTATTTGCAGTCATCAGTGTACTTCTCTCTGCTCGTTTACATAAACCATCAATATTTCCAGAAAAAAAAATAATGAAAAGAAAACAAGCGAATACTGAGTAAGTGGAAATTTGTATAGAAAAATCAATTATTCGGCGGCCTTAAGAACAACCGAATCGAATTTTCGTAATATGTCCTCCGGAAATATATCAATTACGAAGGATTTACTCTTTTCTCCTGGTGTTTTCCTGCTTATCCTCAGATCAAATATGAGCTTAAATCTTTAGGTTCATGAAAAGACGCCTTAGAATTCTTTTAAAGGCTACATAATGAAAATAGTGCTTGTGGTTGATCTATTTGTGATTTAAATCTTTACAAGAGTAACAGGCTGCTGATATGGATTGTTTTATTTTTTCCTTTAAGAAGTTCTCAATGCATCTTTTACATATATTAAGCTATTGTGTTGAGCATTAAATATCCAATCACTCATTATATTATGTTTACATATACATCCCTTGTAATGTGGAAGTCTCAATAACTCATACCCCACGAGGAGCAAAGGGATGTTATTGACTTTTCAAAAGAATAAGAACAGATAAATGGTAAGATGTATTACAGATGCTACTGGTTATTTTGTACCAGATACCTATGTAATTGTAACAACCACAATGTCCTCTTAACTTCACGATTTCCTCAAGCTTTTTGTATACGCTCGTACTGCAACGGCTAAGAATCTAAGTAGTTAGGTTTGGTTGGTGTTTTGGTTATTATAAATGGTAAGATATTACTGGTGAAGTACTCTCAATTATACACAAGAAACGAAAGGAAATATTATTGCCATGAGTGTGCGGACGAGCATTTCTGTTATATTGGTAACCCGATAAGATTATGTTATTCCTTCGCAGGATTTTGGTAAATTTTCAAAACAAAGTGAAAAATACCAAGTAAAGTCAAGCAAATGCATTCGATACGTGACATTATTATATAATAACACAGGTTGTTTGACTTTCAAAGCAGAGTGGCAACGCATAAAAACCTAACAAGAGTGAATTTGTTTAATCCAAACACAATCTGGGAAAGAAGAAGAAGAAGAAAAAAAAAGAGTCGTTTTCCAAACTTTTTGGAGCTAGTACTTGAAAATCTGGAAGAGCACATCACGAAGCAATGTCTCTTTTTCAATCAAATTTCAACATACGCAGCGTCTATATTGCCGTTAGGGTCATTCAGTCACAGGATTTTAGAAACCAATTCTGTTGTCCAAGGAACATGATGGATGGAAAGCAATATTCAAATGGGATAATAGATAGCCTGAGTTCACATCTACAGTTAATGTATCTGTCAAATTATATCCATAGAAAATGCTTACACATACGCCGTTTTCAGCTTTCATTTTTAAATCGCTGTTTAATAAGATTTTAGCAATTATGATAATATACAATGGAACTCCATGTGCCCTTCACTGAAGCGAGTCTGCTTTGGATTATATGGCTAGATAGTTCGACGTAGGACATGATGAAAAACGTGACTGCTAAAAGATAAGTCTTCTGAAAGTCAAATGTTGAAAAAAAAATTGTCCCTTGAATACAAATTATCTAAGTGAAATAAAATTAACAACTTTCCCAAACATTTCCACTTACATTAAATACTTCAAGAGGATTCAACGACAGAGGAAATATATTTTCTTTCTGGCTTAAAGATCCATCATCATTTGCATCTTTATGTTTAGAGATTTCTTCTAATCATAGTAGAATTCACAGTATTTTTGTGTTTAGAGAAATAAAAATGTCCTCTCAACTTTTACCAAAAATTTCTTTTATTACAGAGAAAAAAATATGCTGTCCAAAAATAAAGCTAATTGCGTCTGTATAATTGGAGCATAAATTATAAAGTACTGACATAAAAGCCTTTGGCCCTTAATAGTTCATTATAGCCACGATCAACTAGCCTAGAGGCTTCATTATCATGACATGGCTGCCTACCATTAAGAAATACCATATACTAATGACTGAAAAGGTTGTCAGGGAACGATACTAAAAACTATACCCGTTGGCCGCGACTAACGTAAACAAGCTTCTGTTATATTTTTGACTGCTATAAAATGTCATTAATTCCTTAGATTTCCTCATCTCTTTTGCCCTGAGTTACAACAATAATATATGAAGACGAAATAAAAATGTCACCTTCTTTGTAAAGCCAAATCTTCTAATACTTGTTATTCACGTTCCTGACCATAATTCTGAGTGCTTTTAATTTACGGAGATTGTTACAAGACCACGGATTTAAAATAGTGCTCGAGTTAAATTAAGAGAATTGAAAACAGTTTTAGCCAACACTGGTTTTCCTTAAGGTTTAGTGAGGAGAGGTTGTGTAAAGTACAGCGAATGTAAACAAAGGTGATTTAGCCCTGCGTTCAATTATCTTCACGACCTTCCCAGCAGACGAAAAGAAAAAGAAGATTGAAAGAAAGGAGAGCGAACGTGCCTTCATTCTCACAGGAAACCCAAAGACTCCTGAGCGAAGAGAAAGAAGACGTAAGAAAAAAAGCAACACAAATGGGCCCCTGGTAGCAGAGAGAGAGAGAGAGAGAGAGAGAGAGAATTCCACGCATTTGTGAACTGCGACTCCTGTCTGATAAGTCCATTTCTCCATTGAAGAAGACAAGGATCGAACTTAACGCCACCTTTTACCTGTCTGTTACATGAAGAGAAAAAGAGAAATGGGAAAATCTAAACAATTATTTCTCAAATAGTACGTGTGTTATATCATGAGCAGGAGAATGAAAAGCAAGTATTGCGAGATAAGAAAATAATATGGCCTTGGTGAATTAAGAATAATTCAGAAACATAATCAAATCTACAGGGTAATACGAAAAATCTAGCAATACAGAATGAAAGGAATGGAAGGGTCTATGTAATTTTTTTTTTATGTAAGTCGATGCAAAGGGATAATAAGAAACTACACTTTATAATAAAGACGGCCAATGGAGAGGAACTATTGCCAGAGAATAGAGCAGGGTCTGACGATAATGAATGAAGTAAAAGCCTAATAATGTCCAGTTAACGCAAATGCAAGAATGAAATAAAAGAAAGTTGCTAAAGACGCAAACGCTTCGTGGCATGACTTCAACCGGTGACTGACTGAGTAAGTAAGGATAATTGATGGATATGCTCAAGAAAAACAACTAACTATTCGTTCAAGGGGGAAAGAAAAACAGATCTTAGGTACTATAGTAATAAATTTCTGACTCACATCAGGATAGAAACCAAGTTTTTCAACTGAAAGACAAGGACGCTGCCAACAAAGCCACACAAGTCATAAAAGAAGTTGGAACCTAAGTACCACTGTACCTAAGGCTTTACCTGACTGAGTCAGAAATTTATTTCTGTTCCACATGTGATTGTGTGTTGATTACTTCTATTACAGTAATCCCCGTTAGTACACTGTATGCTGGTTTGACAGATGGGTTAGTATGAGAACAGTATGAGCACCACATGACATGGTTACACCTTATAGTCGAATATGTTTGAAATTCTGAATGTTGCGCATACTGAGTTAGAAGTCTTCGGGTAGATTAAGAATGGGTTTAAAATATCAAATGCAAAGGATATATCATGTCGGTTATCTGAAACTTCTATGTTCTAACTAGAAGCTTTTGTGATAAATTGTAGACTGAGAAGAATTTACTTTATATCAAACTTTCAATCTGAGTGTGACTGTTAGCGCAACATACAAACAATGCTATTTAGACATTGGGTTTTTAGGAAGTATCAGCAAGAAGTTTCCAAGTGCAATCTTCCCAAAACAGGTCGGCTATTCTGCCACGGACTGTGGATCCCGTTATGGAGGACATAGCAATGCAACTTCTGTGGCGCTACTCAACAGCAGTCAGTCTGTGAGCCGTAATGCATACCATTCAAAAACAACAACAGCATACTAACTCATAATTTATCCTAACTTTTCCACCGGGTTATATCATATAATCTCAGACTGTTATTATATATCTTTGATATGTTCTGTTGCTACTCAATGAACGTAAAAAATACCAAAGATCTAGTAATCATATAATAAAACAAATAACAATGATAATATAATAAAAGTAATGACAATTGTGAAGAAACAATGACAAGTGCATCAGTTCCCAAAACAAGTACTATCAAAGTTTTTCCTTTACAAACTGTAGCTACGTACCAGATCACTCATTTAACCTACTGATGAAAAGCAATTTTTTTCATCTTAGAATCGATATATCTATAGACACATTTTGATAAATGAAACATCAGTGTCGTGGTGAATTAAACGTCGAATGCATTTATCCTCCCAATTTGAATTTTCAAATTATTCCTGTGAAAATCACCCATGAAAACATTAGAAAATCGAGAATGTATAAACTAGACCAAAATAATATTGATAAGCGTTTTTGCCCTGATCAGGATTCGAATCTGGGCCTTTGGTTTAGAAATAACTATAAATAGTCAGCGTTGACCCCCGACGGTCAAGAGAAATATAAGTCGATATCGACTTTGTTGTACACATGCCTGTCGAATTCAGGTTCTGTCCTTGGTGTCTGCATCAACCCATCTCTACCTTTGCAGATGATTGTTAACTTTGTAACACCTGGATAAATATTTTTTACTTACATACGCGTGACTTTTATATTTATAAATATTAAGCGACAAATATCGCTGATTACTGAATCACTAATTTTGCGAATAACATCGATTTTACTACGAAAGACCGTACGAGCAGTGCAACAAGTTGCTATGTTATTTTGGAAGTTGTCTGTACAAAGGGCTCTTTACTGACAGGGTACTTTTATCTCTGAAGTAATAGTAACAATGTTGGCGATTCCATCAATGGACTGTCAAAAAATTGGTAAGGGAGATGCACGCTCACGCAAACAATATACTAATCTTAAATACATGGTATAATTGAATAAAGTTATTTGTCAAGGAATACTAGTAACTACAAAATAAATATATTGTTGTAACGTAAAATCTGATAAAAACTAAATATATATGAGCCCTTAAGTCCTGCTATCAATTGCCATATTATAGATATATATATTCTGTTAGGTGTTTGGCAATATTTCAAATACCTAACTGGAAAAGAATGTCTCACATAAGTCGAAAATCCGTCGCAATAACCTTTCCCCCATCGACTGTCGATCATAGCAAAAGAAAATCGGAAGTTCGCCCCTTTCATGGAGTGTTTTAGTTTACCATGAAAAAGAAATTCGTATACAATAAACCTTAAATATGTGACCTCTTACGCTGGCCCAGTGCTGAAGTAATGATACAATGTTCACTGATTGCTTTCATAATTTCCATGTCGCTTGAAAAATTAACAAGTACAAATATGAAAAATATCCCTCGTATTCGTTGGTTCAGTCATCAAAAATATTGGTTAAATAAACAAGAAAAAAGAAGTACTAAGAATATTTAATTAAGTCTTGTGGAAGGAGGAAACAAAAGAGATTGCACCCGAGTTTGGAGGACAATCCTGCAAGCAGGGCGGAAAATGCTCAGAATGAAGATTGAACAGCCAGGAGGAAGAAGAGTTTATGGCAGGCAGACAACACACCTATTTTCAGAGAAGCAGATTCAGCTAATTAAAGCAATGGCTCTCAGGTAGACCACCTAAAATATTGACTATGGAACGAGGTTCAGTGACATTTTTAGACATCCCCCCCCACAACATTTCCCTGTACCCCAAAGTAAACAAACATTAGGAACTGTAAGGGAGACAAGGCAATATAATATATTGAAACACATTCTTCGCTGTAGTCATTGATTCCGAATTAGTTACGGAATCTTCATAAACAAACTCAAAAGGTCACAAGAGAGGATAAGGGGGACTATTTACAGTAATCCTAAATAGCCGTCAATTCAGGTTTGTTGAGGCCATCACAAATGATTCATCCGAAATGGAATAACTGTAACCATACAATAAGTCATTTTGATAATAAAAGCAAAATCGGAAAAGAAATTTCCTTGCAGGAATTTCCTTCTAAAGTAAACGCAGCATATATCAATTTCGATAATGGACGTGAAAACAAAATATATCTTTTTTCGAAAACGTAGCAGGCTGTAACTCTTCAAAAAGGTTACTGACACAGAAAACAAATGAAAAAATCCCTGGTGAGTTGTGAGCGAGAATAATTAGCCAAATCGGCCAAGCGCAAGTGTGTCCTCATTAGCAGAATTTCTTTTTATTCTTTTGCCTTCCAATCTAATCAATTTACTACGCCCGCTGCTAAAACTCACTCATTTTTCTATTTTCGCGATAATTCCAACTAATTTAAAAAGCTATATTTAAAAATTCTATTTTTATTTTTTTTTATCCAAAACCTTGGGACAGGAAATAAAATATATTCCATTTAGTACAAAGTTTTTCTCTTGGCTAACTGGATTTTCTCTTTTCTATGCTAAGAAGTAGCTTTTTAAAATTATAGTGTATACATATATGTGTGCGTGTGTCTAAAAAATTATATAACTTAAATCTTACATATCATGTAGCAACTCATGATATTAAATGGATATTTGCTAGAAAACCACAGCAACGGAATTTGGAAGACACTGAAATATAACCAGCGACGACAAAAAGAGAACGCTGAGACTACCTTAAGTTGGTCTGGTCAACTCACAAGTTTCATTTGGACACACAGAGACAGACAGACAGACAGACCACTGTAGGCTATGCCTTTTTGCTATACTGTAGATGGAGTGGCCCCGGGAGGTCTTTATCCTTTAATGTGGACATTTCGGTTCTCGAAAAGTCTTTGGGATGATGTTGCTAGCTTTATCCCCTACCCTGGCTGCAGCCTTACATATTCGACTTAACCCTAGTTACCTAATCCCCTGCTTAAATAGCCAGAGCCACAATAGATTTTTCGGGAAAAGGGACCAAAGACACCACTTTCGAATGTTTATGGGATGTATGTTAGTAATTACAAATAGTATTATTCAAGTCTCCTATATCATGTGAAATTGCAATTTTCTTCAATGCCGTCACATTTCCAGTAACGAAGTTCCACAAAGGCTTCTCACCTCCCGCAGACGTCTTCAGTTTGCGAGTTTGTCAAAGCATGTATTTTCGTTGGCCAGATACTGAGTCTGTTCAGCCCTTGGGTGGCATGAAGGTGCGTAAGTCAGTGACTTTCATATTGCTTCAGTGATGTTGCTTAAATGGTTTAGAACTGAACAGCCCGTGCAGATGACGCCATTCCGATACTTGAACTGGCTTGCAGAGCAGATGCGTTCTTTGCTTCTCTTATATGACTCTATCCGCAGTTTGAAACAATGCGAGATGGTGTTTTTTTATGACCTTACCATGAGTTTGACAGATCGTCAAAAATGTAGTTTCTACGCGAGAATATAAAATGTGTACGAACATCTGAGACTTTTTCACTGATGTACCTTTCGTCAAGAATTCTTTTTACTATGTTTTTTACCTCAGTACACCTGATCTTCACATTTAACAAAAGCTATTACTTGATAAATTAAAGTTAACATCAACCTGAATTTCACGTCGCACTTTTGCCATCTATCTAAGAAAGGAGGTGAAAGGTGATAGGTAACCTTCAAGAGTTCTCCCAGTTGGTTGCTCATTGTTATTTCCATTACCAGGAGACAGAGAGATTCGTTGGGCAGATAAAAGAAGCTTTTCTACGTATTGTTATAGAAGCCTTTATATAGCCAAGGGAAGTCTCAACTGACCTAATTCTTTGCAAGGTGACCTGAATGGTTTAGTCTCCATGTGCGTTTGTGAATAGATAACCGACGTCTAAGGAGACGCGTTTGAGAGCAGACATATGCAATCCACCAGGCAACTGTTCAATGTGAATATATTGCGAATTCATTGTAAAGCATTTCAAGGATCACTGCTTTCAGAGATAGCTTTGTGCATAGCAATGAACGCATCTGTTAAATAACAATTCGATTTTTTTACAGTGTTACCCAAACATATTGTCAAATGATCAAGTAAGACCAAAATTTAGCGTTATTTAGGTTACATCCAGTTTTTAAATGTATATGGTCGAAATAAAAAAAAAAAAACAATTCCGCTGAACTTCAATTTTTAGAATTCCTACTGATATTCTAAATATGATCATTGAATCCATACATTAGAGCTGAAAGAATAAGGAGTAAAACGTGAAGGGAACCTTGAGGCCTTCTTGGGATTCTATATAAACGTACGTGTAATTGCACCTAAGCTTATAAATCCTAACCTCGCCTATTCAAGGGTGTCGCTTCCTACTTCACACAAACTAGGGCACAGTCGCCTTATATCCCCCCGCCCTTTGCTGTCATTCTTATACGGATCTTGAAATGTCTTCGATCTCTGGTCAAGTTTTATCGGAAAACAGCTTTTACAAACTATGAATTATAGCATAATATATATATATATATATATATATATATATATATATATATATATATATATATATATATATATATATATATATATATATATATATATATATATATATTTATATATATATATATATATATATGTATATATATATATATATATATATATATATATATATATATATATATATATATATATATATATATATATATATATATATATATATATATATACACACACACACACACACACACATACAATTAAAGTGGACCAATGACGGTTTTCCTCTTGCCCGCTGAATTTGATTATGATTGCACTGCCAAACTTTCCAAAAAATATGACGTGATTAATTTTTTTATTTTATATTTATTAGAGCAGTTGGTTTTCGTTCCTTCTGGCTCACATAACTATAGTCAGCAGCAGTTTCATTTGCAGTAACTTGCTTTTAAATTGATTTTTTTCGTAACTCTCTCTCTCTCTCCCGTTCTGCTTTACACAAGACATTAGCATTTAAGTATCAGGAAAAAAAGAAGAGAAAATAATGGTAGTGACCCCCCACGAGACAACGAAAGACCATCGGTGACATCCTTGAATTGTAAAAGAGAAAGTTAGAAGCCGTCCAGTTTTTTACGCAACACATTTTGTTCTTTCGGAATATTTACACACACACACACACACACACACACACACACACACACACACACACACACACACATATATATATATATATATATATATATATATATATATATATATATATATATATATATATATATATGTGTGTGTGTGTGTGTGTGTGTGTGTGTGTGTGTACACACACACACACACACACACATATATATATATATATATATATATATATATATATGTGTGTGTGTGTGTGTGTGTGTGTATGTATGTATACAGTGAGTTAATCCAGCACCTGAGGTAATCCTCTACAGCTGTTCCTCATTTTAAAAGTTTCCTAACAAGCAATGACCCTTGCATGATTCTAGGACAAGTGCCCGACTGACAAGTGCCCGACGGCCACATGCCCGACAGACATTTTCCCAACGGACATCTGCCCGAATGAACAGTGCCCGATGGACAAATGCCCGATTAGGACAATTGCCCAATTAGGACATTTGCCCGAATATTTGTTTTGCTGCCATAAGGATTTTGTATGCACTTTCTTTAATTATTTATTTTTTCCTTATGGTAAACATAAAGAAGGTATAATAAAAGACAAAAATAAAAAGAACATGATTTATTTTTTTATTTATGGATACACAAGTATGTTATTGAAAAAAAAAGACAATAGATCTAAAAAAAAAATTAAACCTAAAATTTTAAATTGTGAGCTAAAATAAAAAGAACATGATTTATTTTTTTATTTATGGACGTGCAAGTATGTTATTGATAAAAAAAAAGATAATAGATCTAAAAAAATAAAACTAAAATTTTAAATTGTGAGCTATCCCTCTCAAAAAATCTTGCTCAATATTTGCTATTCTTTTGGTTGTATCTTGATATTTTTTCCTTTTTTGAGGGAGGCTCTTGTCCTGCCAGCATTTGGTAGATGATTGTATCGTTAAGAGTTTGTTCAGTCTTCAGTACCTGAAGAAAACGCCAGATATTGGGATGACTCGAGGTTATATTCGCCTGTAAATGGTTATGCCATCCTTCCAAGGAATTGATTGTTCGTGGCAAATCATCGCATACGCGATCATGCATATTCCACATACAAATAGGAAAGAGTGGGTTTCCTCAGTTACGTCGTCGTATCCTACCAATAAAAGTATCTTCAAAGTAGTTAATTACTCCATCTGCTGCTTCGCACATACTTTCTTGTAAGTGTTCAAATGCTTGTACAACATTGTTTGCTGGCACAAAAGCCAGGGCTGGTATCATTCGAATGTTTATGGCAAATTCAGCATCGCTCCGATATCGTGATTGCAACCCCTCTGTTTGTACCTTCCGATAAATAGCTTGCGAGAGGTGAAAAAAACATCCCTTAATATTTGCATTTGAAAAAACTTTTGTTATTGCATTCATTGCAGCTTTTTCATAATCAATCAAAATTGCAGATGGATTAAGTCGAGCATTAATAGCCCGAAGTTGGCTGAAAAGTTCTTCATAGGTGGATTGTCGTTTATTTAGCAATAATGCAAAAACACATGGTATCGTTCTTTTAGAAATTAAACAATGAACTGAATATAGTTGGTAGAACAGTTCAGGTACTACTTTGAAGGTACCATCGCAAAACCACTCACTCGAAGATTGCAAGAGTTGCATATTTTTCTCTGTTGAAAACAAAAGTATATGGTTCTCACCAGGTCCACTGTCGTAAAGTAAGAAATTGTCTTCTTCGCACGTTTTTTTATATTCATCTGGAATGACCATCTCAAACAAATTTCTCGGTATGGGATGTGGAGCGTGTACAGCTTGTTTATATCTTCTGATAGAAATCTAATTGTGCTCACAGACGGTAGCTGACTAGAGACTCCTTCTGAGACATTCTGTAACGCTTGACATAAAATCTGCTGTGATGATTGTTGGGTTTTAATAGCTTGTTCCTTCATTTCTTCACGTAAAGATAGAAGATCTTGACAAATAATATCTGGAGCGTGAGTGTGTTCATGTGTTTCGCTTATTATTTGATCACCAAACACAGTAATTTTGCCCTTGCAGTTGTTGTGTTGGCAACGTTCACATTCGTAAAACGTAATTCCAGATGGCAATTCCTTGTTCTTCACATAAACGTAACCATTATAGCAAAGCTTCAATCCACCAAGTTGAGTTTTAACAAAATCCATGGGTGCTTACAAGAGTAAAAAAAACTTCTGACACTTCGTGACTGAAGAAAAATTTTTCCCAACTAAAACATATGTACTTTACTAACGAGCTTCTTCATCGTCCGGTAATTTTTCTCTCTCAACTAAAAGAGCAGTTGTATATATGTAAATATTCGGGCAGTTTTCCTAATCGGGCAATTGTACTTTACTAACGAGCTTCATCATCGTCCGGTAGTTTCTCTCTCTCAACTAAAAGAGCGGTTGTATATAATAATATTCGGGCAGTTTTCCTAATCGGGCAATTGTCCTAATCGGGCAGTTTTCCTAATCGGCCAATTGTCCTAATCAGGCATTTGTCCATCGGGCACTGTTAAGTCGGGCAGATGTCCGTCGGGAAGATGTCCATCGGGCATCTGGCCGTCGGGCACTTGTCAGTCGGGCACTTGTCCTGATACCGTGAAGTTTTGAAACTTTTTTATGTTGTTTTTTTAAGTGAGGATACCTCAGGCGTGAAGTGCACATTCCTCTGCTTCTTTGTATGTTTGGACAATAATGCAAAGGCCAGTTTTCTTAGTCCGTATTTACATCGCAATCAAAATTGCGGGGGTCTTAAGCGAAACATGCCCAAAAAAGGTTTTCGAAAAACTTGTTTAAAGTTTTCGGTTTGAAAATGCCATATCTGCGTTATTTCTGGACGTACTAAGTTCTTTTTTTTTTTAAATAATCCTTTGGACCCTTATCCTTACAACTTTATGTGAAAAAAAGCAAAGTCAAGAAGTCTAATCTTTAAGGCGGAAGGCATCCTTAAAATTGAATGAGGTAGAGATTTTTCATTAACGCAGCACGCTTCCAGAATTCTCATGCTAGACATGACACTAAAGTCTTTTACGAAACGAGATAACTTCATGAAAATATAAAATGAAGAAAATTTGATGTTGTTTGTTGCCTCACGCAAAACCCCTTTAAACTACCTTAGGAACTAAAATGAATCCCCAGACGCGCCTGACAGAAACACTCTCTGCCTCTATAGGATTCTCTTTGAACGCCTACAGTAGTGCTGCAAAACTAGCGAGTTATAAGTAATGATGAGTGAAGAAAGATGGAATGCTAAAAACTCATCAGTTAGTGAAAGATGTATTTTGTCAGAAATGTAAAATCAAATAATAATAATAATAATAATAATAATAATAATAATAATAATAATAATAATAATAATAATAATAATAATAATAATAATAATAATAAAGAAAACAAATACACATACAATATTAGGATTATCAAGGACTTTTGCAAGAATTTAATTCACAAAAACAAAGAAAATACACAGAGAAAGCAGACGAAAAAAAATATAGTAAACATATAAATAACCTACATAAAAAAATTAATGCCTTTCAATAAAATTTATCTACCAAAATATAATGTTTCAATACTCACCAAAACCGGGACAGCGCATAAGTTCTGAAAGCGGCGAAAAAAAATATGAGATTAATATCAAATTTGCAACAAGCTTTGATCAATGTTTTTAGCGTACGTTATTGCACCATGCTGTAATTCTCTCTCTCTCTCTCTCTCTCTCTCTCTCTCTCTCTCTCTCTCTCTCTCTCTCTCTCTCTCTCAGAAAACTACCATGGCATAAGGCGGCAAGAACCGTTCCCTATTCTTCAACAAAGCGTGGGTCAGCAACGGAGGGTCCTAAGATGCGAAGATGCTAGGACGACAAAGGACGACTCAGCATAATGCAAGAGGTTGTTACCTCTATCTGTGTCCCATCCCAGGATTCATCCTGCCTTCTCTCTTGACCCTGTTTCCCATAACTCCTTTTGTCCAGTGTTAGGGCCCTTGAGCCCCTCCTCACAAAATTAGGCTGAAAATACGGGATATGCGACTCCAGATCTTTCGGTTCCCTTTGTTCAACCACTTTCTCTTTTGGGAATTTTGGGGTAAGTCGTCCTGGGAAAGATTGAAGGCTCACATGAAGGACACAAAGCGACCCCAGCTAACTACAATTTATTCTACACTGGAAACCTGGTCGAAAAGTTTGAAGCCCTCTTTGCTGTTAATCATCAGGAAATTTGTTGGTCACAAAAGTTGAGGTGCTTTCGAAAGATCTGCGGCTTATGTGTTATTTCCCTAAAATCAATGGCAACAAAATTGTCCTTCAACATGTAAATTACATAGTTTTACTGATGATTTTATCTGGGCAACTTAATCTGGATGCTGAAATGGTCTCTACATTCTTCATCTTCCGTTCAATGTAGCAAATGCTTCTATCCTGTGGCTAGTACGACTGAACTCGCTAAAAAAAAACTCTTTATATGCTTTCTGTCTGTATCTCCCGAAGGCATACATGACGATGTAGACATTATCATTTTGGCCTCCACAACAGTCACAAAAAATCCTGAGGGTATGCAACTTACTGCCCTTGTTTTTTTAGCCATTTCTACAAGAAGCTTGCAATTTCATCGAAGCATCGCCCGCCTTGAGTTTCGTTTCATACAAAAATGTTCCTTTTGGTGCATTAATATCAAGATGAAGAAATTACAGAACAAAAGCTTACATTTGCAATATGTATAACACCAAAACTAGTTTTCCGCAAAAGAATGCTCATTGTAGATGAATTGCATTACAATTCACGTTTTGTGGGTCCTCCCATTTACCCATGCCTTCCAACAAAGTCTGGATAGTCTTGGCACTTACATCAGCAACAGCATTATCCTCTCTCTTAGGTGCTCACTAGCAGTTCACGAAGCTAGTTTATCACGGTTCGAGCATGTTTAGTGGTTGGAGTGTTTGAAGAAAAGGTTGTATTCTTCTGTGAATAGATGAGTACAAAACGTTCCTGACACCCATTCTACATCCGAGTGTTTTTCGGACAACCATAAAACTCAGTCAGATATACACCACCAAAGATAATCCAACATACAGGCACCTCCAGTCTGGTACCTTAATCCGCGTATAATGGATGGCATTGGCAGGCTAAAGACTCATGTTCATAAACATACTGCAATTTTAGCCCAGTTACTGTCAGCAGGTAGGCTTTTTCCTCTTATCAAAAGTAGGAGTGCCAGTGAGATGATTTTCTTATCTCTGAGGTTTTCAATCAGTTTCCCTAATTCCATTCCTTGCAACAGAGTCCTTACGACTAATCCCGAACATTTCCTATGAAAACATTGTACAGAAAACATAAAACACTGGAGCTGCTTAATCAGTCCATTAGAGTTGTTTCGTTTTACTGGAACTTCCATCACGTAAGCTTGAAAGTGTGCATTATCACACTGGAGTCCCGAATTGCCCAATAATTTTAAAATTTGGCATTAATGGCCGCCTCCTACATCTTTACACGTTTATCTGAACAGGCCATCCTATTTTCACTTTTCCAACCCTTTTTTGCTTTAACACTAACGTTTTCCTGCCCAACACTAAACTGTTGATTTAGCAATATATTCTTAACTACTTTTCAAGATTATGCACCACGGAGAGGCGAGGCTTTTCTATTTCCACTGTACCCACGTGACGAGCACTCTTCTTATGGATGCACCTTGATCAAACGTTGTCTGCGCGGGCACTCTCAGACCATGCTTCTCATGGGTGGGAGGTTTATGGCTATGTGACCTGGATGCACCCCATTGTTCGGCACAAGCATGGCTTGTACTTCTCAAAGGATTTTCAAATATATATCTCTTAAGATGTATTACTATAACCGTCATGCTAATGCCCTATCATATAATCAAAATTTAATTCACCAATATTTTGAAGAGATTCTGCCTTTACCTGGAGTAATCCATAAATAACGTTGGTTTCCAATACACAACAAATGTAATGTGATGATAGCACCATCTGAAAATTGTATATACTTGCACTTGATAACATTATTAAGCTGATACCGTCATTATACAGCTGATAATGTCCCGAGAAAGTATCCAGTCTAAGAAAATTCTCGGAAAACAAAAGCCATGAAAACACCACATGCGGACAAACCCTGAGATTTGTTTACCATGAGCGACTCTCACCCCCAAGTCAGGTGCTACCTCTCGGGGGCTGAGAAGCTTCTGTCGCTCAGAAAATTTAGACCATTTTCAACAAGTGTATATAGAAGTGCTCTTTTAATAGTATAGTAATAATATATATATATATATATATATATATATATATATATATATATATATATATATATATATATATATATATACATATATACATACATAAATTCCGAAAGATTTTCTACCTTATAGTTTTCCTATGCACACAAAGCCAAGATAATATGAAAGATATGATTTTAAGATAGTGTCGCATACAGCAGTACAAGGTCTTACAAGGATGGCTCGAGTGACTGTTACCACTCAAGACTCGAACTCCTCATGATGTACATATGTATGATGTATGTATGTATGTACATACACTTGTGTGCGCGCGTATAAACACATATACACACATACTAAATATATATATGATGAATTCATATGAAAATTACTATTAAAACAGAATTCAGTGTTAGTAAAGGATGCTCATGACCATACCCAAATGAATTGGAAAACAGCGTTATATTTCGGAAACAGCTATTCCCCCTTCCAAAAGATAAGGGATTAGAAGATGCTAAAGCTGTATGCCCAGTAAATACAGATTCATGTCATTATACTTGGCAAAGCCTTCAAAAGACAGGCCACAGGGTCGAGATTATGTAACCGCCAACCAAGGTTTCTCTCTCTATCGATATTTCTTTGATGTTTGTTGTTCAGATGTGCTGTCGAAGACGTCGAATTCCAATTCCTTGAGAAAATATTGTTATTTGTTCCTTTGATTAAGGTGGATTCTGTCATTTGACCTTTGAACCAATAGCTGGTCTTGTTAATTTACAAATGGAATACTTTAACACGATGATAACAGACCCAATAATAGCAAAGGGCAAGGTCTAGATGGGAAATGTAGATTATATTTGAAATTCCTGGGATACTCGTAGGGGCAACTTTTATGAATTCGTCTCCAAATTAAACTTGTAGTAAGCGTCAAATTCACATGAAAATAGAAAGCGGACAACACAAAACCCACTTTTGCATTACCCTACATTCACTAACACCTACCCCGATATCTCACAGTTAAAATAACCTTATCCTGTTATTTCTGTTTACGAACCGTCATGATTTGTTCTCCAAAAGAATTACACCAAGAATTTAAGAATAAAGGTCAACAACTATCATCTTTAAAATACTCAAAATTTTTTATAGTACCCCATAAGATAATCCTATTAATAGTTATTCATAAAATAAAAATTCAGTACTCACTCTCCATTGAAAAGTTATGCCCAATCCAAGGAGTTGCCAATTGTTTCCTTTTTATCTACCCAATACTCTCAATGAAGCTGTAGTCAGTGTTCAATAAAAATAAAATCCCAAAGATAACGGTGTACATAACATCTCGTCTCTCCTTTGATAAGCCTTACAAAACTTGCACTAGAAAATCTCTTTCTCAAAGAATATTTCAGCATTAACGTTGTCATATTAGGGAGCCGAAGTTTGGCATCTTTAACCCGAGAAATAATTCGAAACATCATTTCAACTGGAATCTGCCAAGCCCTGTTATCAAGAGCAGCTGTCTGTTCAATGATCAAATGTCAGAATTCGCTCTAATCAAATGAACAAACAAAGAATATCTCCCAAGGACCTTGGAAATCCCACGCAATCGGAGACATATTTCTTCATCGAGTATTATTCAAGAAGATCGAAAAGATGATCCTGAGTCAGCGGTCACTCATTCTCGAACCTGTGGCCTGTCTTCTGGAAGTTCCTTTCATCAGCATTTGCATACCCTCTTTGTATCTGTTAGTTTATTACTATGCCGTTGTGCGAATCAGCCGTTTACGAAAAATCAATATTCTTTATTTCATTTGGTTATTTTTATGGCCATCCTTCACTGATCACTGATATATATATATATATATATATATATATATATATATATATATATATATATATATATATATATATATATATACATATATATATATATATGTGTGTGTGTGTGTGTGTGTGTGTGTGTGTGTGTGTGCATAGGCTTACCTTATTATCATTCCTAAACATGATAAAGCGCCGAATCGCGTAACAAATCGTGTCATAAGTCATGAATGTTTAGACCTACTGAAGCGCTAACTGCCCACTTGATTTATTTCCCATCATGCTACTTAGTTTATCGCATGATATACTATTTACTCTAATCGCTAATTTATCACTCCATTTGACAGTAATTAACACACCTTAACAAATCTCTGAATATTTCTCAAACAGAAACGACATGACATTAAAAAATATCTCTTCAGCAGTGTTGGAATTTTGCAGATGATCTAATTAATAAAGGGAGAAACATCAACATGAAAGACCAGAGTTTCGTTTAGAAAATATTGATGATTTTGTTTGTGTCGGGCATCTGTTGTATTCAAGTGATACAGCTGTTTGTAGTATTCCGTTTGAATAGTATGTTCACGCACACAGGTGACAAAAATAATTGCTCGTTCAACATTTATACCTCATATGCCACTCACTCATTTGTTTTCTGTAATTTTTAATGATTATGTAACTGCACACTCAGGCATATACACATGAAAAATTCTATGTAAATATAGACATGCTTATCATTCAAAGTAAAATTATTTAATGAACATTATGTTGCTTAGCAAGCTTAGTTTTAATAGATTTCTTCCACTATTGCTTCACAAACAATTCAAACCATTTTTTATAATTCTTGAAAATTTTCTCATTCTTGTAGACCACGCAACAAAAATAATTCACTATAAAATGTTAATAAAACATCTCAATGTAAGCAAACGTTGCTTCGCGTAATGACAGTAAGACAAAGACAAAAACAATGATATCGACAAGTATGATACGCAATGTTCATTCACAACAAAGGATGCAGCCTTGTATCTCTATCATATCCATTACCAACTAATCGCTTTTAAACCGTTCCTAACTAAGAATGATCTTTTCTTCAGATTATTTCTCTCCACTTATGAATACATTTCCATCCTTACAGAACATGGACCGTAACTACTAAAAGCTTACTGTATATCCCTACTGGCGAGAGACCGCACACACGAACCCACTCACGTATGTTCTGAATCTTCGAACAAACAAAAACAAAATCTTTCTCACTTCACTAGGATGTATAGGATGGAGTTCAGCATAATCAAGTATAATGAATGAATGAATTAATATATTAGCTACCTACCTATCGTAATTAAGCCTAAATATTCCAGTACTTCATTAGTTGTGAAACCCACCATCCACGTCACTTTGCTCTTTTTGTGAAATATAAGTTGCTCAGTAAAGAAGGGATAAAGGGGTTTGGGAGCTGTGAAAGAGACTATCAGCGAAGAAATTGTCTGTATAAGAATGTTCCATTTCATGTTTATATACAAAATAACTCATCTCCCATTATAAAAATAAAGAGACAAATAGAAATGAAGGGTCAGTACTTTTGAAAACAGACTCGACAAATTATTTGATTCCAGGGTTGTTTGTCACTTGGGAATTTCGCTATTTACCTGAATCGAACGAATCTTTTTCAATGATGCCATGCAATGCTCGTGCTTGCTGGCGCTTGGTTTGACGTGACCTAACATGCCATAAAAGTCGTTTTCTCTTTGCCTCTGGTACATCTACTTCACGCATGAAGCTTCCCTATTCAAATTTGATATGCGTTAATAATTTGCCTTTACTTCTCTTCACAATTTTGTCGAGAGACTCTTCGGTGGCACGGGAATAGTCTGCATATCTAAAGTTATATTGTATATTTTTTTAGTTTTTCAAAAACTGTCAACGTTAGTCTCTTACTTTTGTAACGGCTGTCTGAATAGATCTTTGAGGAACGATTCTGCTCAGTAATAGTTTTCTATTAGTTGACCTCTCTAAACGAATTAGAATGGGGAAATAAGCTGCCGATTGTCCACGAATAAAATTATATATTTTCCTTTGCCGGTATAGTGTTAGCCATTTTCTTACTTAATGAAACAGAACTGGGCTTATAGACAGAGAGAACAGAAAGAAAGTAGATGGAATTTCTCACCTCTGAGATTCCCTATGGCTGAACAGCTGCACAATAGCCATGGATCAGTTAATAATTTATTTTCTTATCATTCCGACAAGAATTTATATTTTAATTATTGTATTTTTACCGAGTAGCTTCAAAAATAAAGGAAAGACTACAGCTCGAACGTTGTCTAAACAATACCAATAAGCAATTTGCGTATCAAGGAAAAAATGTTCAAAACAGAAAATATCTTGAATACCCTGAATACCTTCGCGCGTGATAAAACTTGGACGAATTTCAAATGAGACCTCAGATCAAATTTACAGAGAATGAAACGTTTTTCTACCGGCCGGAATCTAAGAGCAGTCCGTGTGGTGCATCATTCTAAGCGGCACCTCCTGCTGAAATGAAAGGTCTGTCATGCGCAAGGACTTATTCCATTACTATTTCTAGACGCCAAAGACGGCTGTTGCGATACTAGTAGAGAATGTATGGTTTCCCGACGAGATGAATTTTCTGGCTAGCCTAAAGGATAATGTTCTTTGAACCTTGTAAATATATGTCGAAATATTTAATGATCATATACAGTAGTGATATTAACAAACATGAAAACATCATCATCAACATCAACAACAAAATAAATAAATAAAATATAATCAAGTAACAATAAAATAAATAAATACAAGAAAGCGTTAGCCTTCTTATTTGAACAAAAAATGTTTTTCAGAATCAGGAAAACTGAAGCAGGAAGAGGCTTCCAGAGCTTGGCACCAGGAAAAAAAAAAACTGAAAATCAAGTTACGAGGCTGCCACACAGTAACTGTCACACTTACGTTTCAACACACACACACACTATATATGAAAATATATATATATATATATATATATATATATATATATATATATATATATAATATATATATATATATATATATATATATATACATTAAAACATACATACATATGCCATAAAAACACTATCACATACCAACAAGAGCTCACACATATATATATATATATATATATATATATATATATATATTATATATATATATATATATATATATATATATATATATATATATATATATATATATATATATATATATATATATATATATATATATATATATATATATATATATCTATATGAGCCATTGTTTGTACGTAAGTGATTTGCGCTGCATGATTAATCAAGGAATTTTATGATAACTCGTGATTCGATAGAGGGATGTTAAAATATTTTGGGGGTATTTTTTATATTCATCAAAAGAAACTTTGCTCCAGTTACTAAAAATTCTCCTTGACTTCTTATCACCACTCCAGAACCTAGTTAACAAATAACAATTAATTGGATTTAAATTTTCATCATAGCATCTGTAAAATATTACAACTTCCTCGTCAAAACAACTCTGCAAAACTCTCTACTTCGCTCATAAAGAATTATATTTCATTAACTACGTTCATCACCAGGTTCCGCAAAATACCTCATTACGGTAAATTAAAAAAATGGCTTTTTGATAAAAAGATCACCTATTGATTTCAACCTTCTGTGTGAGCGGGTGTTGTGAAACTGTATGTCTATCTCTGCGATCTATCCTTAAACATAGAGAAATAATTCTCTCTTTTATGATATTACCTATCGACTACAAGGGTTTTTACCATTTTTGTATTGATTATGAAACTCGTTTGCGTAAAAGTATGTCTGCCGCTGCAATTTATGTCGACGAATGGAGATAATAAAAATTATTAGATCATTTCTATAACAATAACATGAAACTCCAGTTTACTAAACATTAAATATTTCTATTCAGAGAAATGAAATGGAAATGCGTTGTTTTATTATATCAGGTGGTCGTAAGGTTTTTAAAAATAACACACCTTCTACACATCAAAACAGCAATAATGATAATTCATTTGATTCCTTTGTTAAACTCAAAGCAAGTCTTCTTTTAGTGAAGTTGTAAAGATGCACTTCTGTTACTGCCTGTAGCAAAGCTCTTATAGAGATAAGCACCGCATGACAGAAAATATGGGAATGTCAATAATCGTAACTAAATTCTGCAACCGAAAGTCAACAGACCTAGCACGGTTAGCAACGGTTCTAAATGAAGGCCTAAAGCAACCACGGTTCGTGGGCTGCGTCACCAATGAAATCTTTTTCTTAGAAGAAGCCGATGAACATCATAAGAAACAATCATCCCCTTTTAAAATCTTCCCTATAGTTGAAATTCATCCGCAGCATCATAAGATGACTGTCAAAAGCAGAGGCACTGCAATGCTGACAATAAACGCACCGCACGGGCTATCAGTTTTGCGCAATATTGTGGATGGAAGGAATTCGTCTGTGCTCCGCTTCCGACTAATTGCCAGGACTTGCGTTTGAACAGTTCACTGCTGCTTTACACCTGTTCCCTTGATTACAGAGAGGCTCAGGTGGGACGGAACTGCGTTTTATGGAATGACAGGGACATAATGTTCCTGCGAACTCTCAGTTTTGAGAGAGAGAGAGAGAGAGAGAGAGAGAGAGAGAGAGAGAGAGAGAGAGAGAGGGTTCATGTTTATATGAAGATAGGGTTCAAGTAAGTCGTATAACTGGAATTATGAAAAATATTTACAATACTATTTTATGTGGTGCTTTGTCTATAACCGTCTATCACTACAATAAAGTTAATGATGCATAAATATTTTATTACACTGCTCAAAATAAAATTTGCTTCAAGTATGATAACACTGTTTATTGCCAGGGAGAGAACAACATAGATAATACAATATCCTTTAATAGGCACTGTTCTTATATGAAGTTTACTGACAATCCATCTCTTTTATTCCTCGCTTATCATTTCAAAAAGCTTTATACTGATCTGATTTGACTTTTGTTCGTTTTCCATATTACAGAATTACAAACGATAACATTATTCAAACTGAGAGTCTAGTCGTTTCTGAATAAGCTTCCTTCAACGCAGTTCTAATTAGTAATTGATTAACTGCGATATGTTTACTAATAAATTTCGATTTTCATCGATATTGTTTAGCAAAATCACTTTGATATTCCAATATATTTTTATTTATTTCCGACATTACTTGTCATTTTTATCTATTATTTTACTGATTCAGAAAAAGAACTCAGATAATCTTTCACTCTGTAATTATCGTATCCATCACAAGCAATTCTTGTGTTTTGCTACTTTTTCTCTGAATTCCAGAGAAAGTTTTAATTGGCTAATACTTTTGAGGCAGTTGCATCAATTAAGGGTGATCAATATTATCAGAAACGTTACAGAAATTTTCTAGGTTTTTCTTTTATTAGTTCTTAACTGATTTGAAGTTGTCTCAGTATTTTTCACTGAAATATTTTCCTATTCCTAAGACATTGGAATCATTACTAATATTTTTATTATCAACTTTTGTCTCAAGGACAACTTAAGTCAAAGTGAAAATAATTCTAATAATATAAGATATAAGGAATAATAATTATAGTTATTACTCTATTATTATTATTACATTTTGTCTTAATTTAGGACAACTTAAACCAAATAAGAATTCTAAACAACGAAAGAATTCAGAAAAATAGTTATATATTATGGTTATTATTATTATTGTTATTTTGTTGCTGTTGTTTTACTACAACTGTAATCATTAATGATAATTAAAATCAAAATAAAACCAGCACTGGAACACTGAAATATCTAATAATATAAGTACCGTTAATACCTCTCGGGTGCAATTAATCCACATTTATTGACGATCAAATTTATAACAGTCATAATTTCATTTGGGCACCTCACCCAGCGGTGATTAATGACGCCGAAATAAATTTTCATTTTGGCTCAGCCTGTTACGTGACACTGTGTTACGGAATCTATCTCACATTACGTGATAATATAAGAATCGTCAACAAAAACAATGATGACAAGAATAATGTATTTGGAGATTTATTTTCGCATCCTTTACAAAATAGGTTATTATTATTATTATTATTATTATTATTATTATTATTATTATTATTATTATTATTATTATTATTATTATTATTATTATTATGAAAAAACTGACTAAACTTCTACGTTCAATTCCTGAAAATTCAAGTACAAAGAAATTCAAGAAAAGGAGTAGCCATGTAGAATGAGACCAAATAAATAACAAATAACAAAAACAAAAAAATTATGAAAACCAATAAAAATGATAAAGCAAAGAGGATGAGAGAAAAAGAGACATAGCGAGTCTTTCGCCATTGTTATTGGCTTATAGGGTATATATATATATATATATATATATATATATATATAAATATATATATATATATATATATATATATATATATATTCAATAATATATATATATATATATATATTATATAATATATTTATAATATATATATATATATATATAAATATATATATATATATGTTATGGATAGATAGATGTGCGTAAATACTATATAGATATATACTTAAATAAACGTGTTTATAAAACTTTCGTTAGTACTGCGGAAAGCATCATTTTCTGTGCAGAGAGAACTCATGGCATTGGATTTTTCTTATTAATTATCTTTGTTTTCAGAAATCTTGAGCAACAATTGGATTGCGTCCCAAATATTAACAACGTAACGATAATCACCTTCATTTCAACTTCTGGATAATAATGGATCCACTTTAAATCGAATGAAAATGACTATCAACAAATACCCAAATCACTCACTCACAAAACTCTTTTCAGAGAAATTAAATCACATGACAACGACCAGTAAAAACTTCTCTTCTATTGCACATTCAACATAAAATATCTCCTCTAACCTCCACCCAGATTAGTGATAATATTATTTACAATAATAGTAGCAGCGTTGTAAAACGTGATTACGAAACTGTGATACGTCATACGTTTTAACCTACAGGAATCCTTCACTCAATTTTGGAAGGAAACTGGTAGCCTCAAGTCAGCCAAGGAATTTGTAAAGTATTCATTAGTAAATCTAAATGCTGCGGTACTCAATGATCTTTTCCAACGAACATCGTTTTAGTTACTTTGGCATTAATACGTTCAATTCTGCTCATATGAATAAACCACCAACATTTTCCCCCAAAAAATAAAAATGATAAATAAAACAGGTAAAACTGAGTTAAGGAAATTTATGGATAAAGATCTGAACCGACCTAAGAGCAATCAAAACGGATTCTCGTACTATGTGTAATTCTATCAAATGGAAGGCTTTAACTTTCCAATACCTTGACTCCTCACCTTCACATTGCAGTATTCACAAAGAGAATCTCTCCAATCTAGTGGTATTGAGGTTTCAAAATATCTTCTTTTTCTCTAGAGATTTTCAAAATTCTTTTTGGTTTCCAATATCTTGATGTTGATATGTTTTTCCAATATAGCGAATTATTTCACCTAACGGTTGGTCTTCTAATTTCAACAAGGAAAAGTTATCTTCGATCTTGGTATCACTTGTTCATCCCCCATTCTACCCTGCAGACTTTGATATGTTATTCTTGAACTGGAACAGACAAATTCGCAATTCGTTAACAAAATTATAATAAAAGACGACATAAACTAATGTCTCGTTTCCCTGGTATTATTCGCAAGATTTTCTGCTGCAAAACAATGAAAGAAGATGCAGGTAATGCAATGAAGAAATTCTCCCTCCGCGGAGGCCAATATTCGGATTCAGGAAACACTAGAACAAACGCACGTCAATCTCGCCCTTAAAGAATACAATGAAGGGATAAAGAACAAATCTTGACCTCGTGTAAAATGTACCCAGAGGAATCCAGGAGAGTCATGTGAAATGGGAAGGATGTAAAATGAATATAATCGGCACACTGTGTTCCCCGCAGTGAAAAGCATGGCTATAACCTGTCCCTCAGGAACACGAGGATTATTATTATTATTAAAATAGTTTAACCAGACCACTGAGCTCACCATCAGCTCTCAGGGCTCAAAAAAATTAGGATGGAATGATAAGTCTAGGCTAGAAGCCTAGCACTGGTACCTAATAAGTCACTTGTCAATGATGATGAATGAAAATGAAATTAAAAACTGTAAAAGGTATACGCTTTCATACTGGAACACACTCATACAATAAATACATTTAAACTCATGCTTCCATACATACTCACTAAAAGGTATATAAAAATTCAAAATAAATTAGTAAAATCATAAAATTTACTTGTTTTAAAATTCATTATTCTGATTTTTTTTCAATTAATTGCAGCTTCTCATAAACATTAAAATGGGTGCTATTGAGAACGTTGAAGATTCTGACAAAATTTCTTCTATCGGTCTATTTCCGAAATTTGATAATCGCTGCAGGTTATATTTTGGACATTCACACAGTATATGCAGTTAATTACTTGTGCTTGTCTTTCTCTCTGATATGATGAACTCCATTTTCCAACACTGGATTTTATCTGTTTTAATTTATTATTTTCAGGTTCTTCGTTCCATATATTTTGCCATTTTTACAAGGACTGTTTTTATATATCTTGTATAGTCACTGATAGGGATGTCTACATTTGTTCTTGTCATGTGGACCGCTTCTTTAGCTGCTTTATCAGCCTCTTCATTTCCTTAATCCCTACATGGGCATGGGATCAACATATTTCAATATTTTTTCCCTTATTATACAATTTATGGAGAGAGAACTTTATATGTTGTACAATATTATTTTTATTATAGCTTTGAAATGCTTCTATAGCACTTCTGGAGTCGCTATAAATTACAAAATTATTATATGAGACTTCTCTTATTATTTTTATGGCCGATACTATTGCACATAACTCAGCTGTAAATACAGAAGCTTTGTCTGGGAGAGAGAACTGATAAGTTTTGTTTTGGGATACCGCGGCATATCCCACTCCGTATTGTGACTTAGATCCGTCAGTATATATTGCGTAATGTGGACCTTTTCGGATAATATGCTCTGCTGCATGTTGTCTATGGTATTCTGGAGTATATGAATGATTTTTTGATAAATATTTTAAGCGCGTACAAATTCTCATTTTATTCATTGTCCAAGGAGGAGGCGATTTTATTATTACAGGTAATTGTATATGTATATTTAGTGACTCAAACAATCTTTAGCTCTAATTGGGAAAGAAGGTGGATGATTGTTTATAAAACATCTCTTAATCCAAATAATTTTTGGTTGGAGAATCATTTGTCTGAATTCTCAGAGCACTCTTCATTGTTACTAGCTCTCTATGGAGAGACGGGTACGTTTTCACCACATTCAACTTGTAAAGATGATGTTGGTGATGATCGAAAAAGCTCTGAACATATTCTAAGGCCCTCATTATGAACTGGGTCTACCGTTTTCAGCGTTGCGTCTGATGCCGATCCATATATTTCGCTTCCATAATCAACAATAGACAGCACTGTTGCTTTATACAATAAAGTAAGGGTATGTCTATCGGCTCCCCAAGTAGTGTTTGATAGTTTTTTAATTAGGTTTAATGCTCTTTTACATTTTGATTTCATGTATGTTATGTGGGCTTTCCAGTTCATGTGAGTATCAAATACTAATCCTAAAAATTTTGCTGTTTGGCCATTTGGTATACTATGGTTTCTGATTTTCAAGTCTATTTCTTGTCCTTTTTTCCACTTTTTATTTTTATAAAACATGATTGGTTGGGTTTATCTATGGAAAATTTAAAGCCTACAGATAAAGCCCATTCATCTATTTTTATTATGCTTTTATTAATGATTCGTTCTGCATGTTTTATTCGAGATGCTGAATAATATATAGCAAAATCATCCATATACAGGTTACTTTTAATACCAATAGGTAGATTATTACTGATATCATTGATTGCTAAAGTAAACAGCGTGCCACTAAGGACGCTTCCCTGTGGAAACACCATTTTCAGAGGAAATGTTCTAGACAGAACATCATCAATTCTCACCTGAAAACTGCGATTTGTCAAGAAGTTTTGGATAAAATTAGGTAAATGTCCACGGATGTTATTTTCATGTAACGTTTTTAATATTGCATACCTCCATGTAGTATCATATGCCTTTTCAATGTCAAAAAAGACGGCTATAGTAATTTGTTTTCGTTCAAATCCTCTTCGTATGTGATCTTCTAAGTTAGATAGAAGAATCAGTGTCGATCTGTTACATTGTGATCCAAACTGAGTGGGAGTCAAAATTTTGTTTTTCTCGAATGTGCCATGTTAGTCGAGCATTTACCATTTTTCTAGTAATTTGCATAGACAACTAGTTAAAGAAATTGGTCTGTAATTGTTTACATTACTGGGATCTTTTCCTGGTTTGGGGATAGGAATAATTATAGCTTTACGCCATTCATTAGGAAATAAATTTCGAAGCCATAAGTGGTTATAAAACTCTCATAAGTATGCCTTTGCCGAAAAGGGTGCTAAATGGCAGATCATTTCAAAACAAATACTGTCACCTTGGGGCAGATTTATTGCTGTTCAACAAGCAAATTCTAACTCATCCATATTAAACTTTCTATTATAATAAATATCCTCTATGGTTTCAAAATTTATTGTTATTAACTCTATATTATTTTTCCTAGTTCGGAAATGCTCATCTAAATTTTTGAAACTACTTATTTTTGCTAAACTTTCACCTATTACATTACTTATTTCTTTAGGATCAAGTATTCTTTTCCCATCTTTTATTATGGCATGTCTAGGTGGTTTAACATGGGTACCATTTATTTTCCTAAATTTTTCCCATATTTTTGTATGGGAGTATTATTAGAGAGATCTGATACATATTTTCTCCATGAAATGATTCTTCCTTTGAATTACTTCTCTTTTAAATTTTGCAGATACTTTGTTATATAGAGGTTTTAATGTATTAATTTCTAATAATAATATAGTCAGTTTTTGTAAGTTTTCTTCTAATATCGGTAATGATTTATTTATTTTACTGAATTTTCTATTCAAATTATCTAATCGTCTCCCAATTTGGTGTTTTACTTTTATTAATTCTGTTAGTTTTTCAGACCACCATGGGACTTTGTGTTTTGTTGGATGAGATTTGGATTTTGGTATTGCTTTATCAGCTGCATTTGTAATGAAATCAACAAGAAATTTATTAGTTTTATTGTGGTCTTTTGAATATTCAAATGGTGGGATATCTCTAGTGTGGAATTCATATTGCTCCCAATCTGCTTTATAAATGTTATATTGAGGACATGTTTGGTGGGGTTATTTTGTAAAAATGAAATTAATATTGGGAAATGGTCACTTGTATGCAGGTCATCAACTGTATTCCAATCTAATCTATCTACTATTTTTGTTGTACATAGAGTTAAGTCGATTGAGAAAATGTTCCATGTGTTTTAGAAAAATATGTGTTGATTTTTGTTGTCATTTATGCAGCAAATGTCATATGAATCTATAATTCTTCTATTTTACTCCCTGCTCTATTTGAGTCTGTACAATTACAGTCCCCATCGGGTTATGGGCATTAAAATCACCTACTATTAATATAGGTTCTTTGGTGTTATTAGGTAATTCTTTAAGTTTGTCTAAGTCATAATTTTTATTGGGTTGGTTGTATAAATTATAAATTACATAGTTATCGTTTTTATTCGTATTCTGATACTTGATATTTGCAGATCATTAAAGTTTACAGGTACTTTGTCATAACAAACTTTGTTATGTACATATATAGCAGTACCTAAATTTCCTTCTTCCTCTCTAGATGAAGATGCTAAGGTATATTTACCTATTGTTGATATTGTTTTGTTGACATGTTGTAAACATAATATCATTGGTTCGTATTCTTTTAGTAATCGTTGTATTTCTCCTAGGTGTAATCTGGTCTGAAAGACCATTTACGTTCCATTGTATTATATAGCTATTGAAAATATTTTATTATAACGGTCGAGTTTTACTCTCTTTTTTTGTATTATCAATTTGGATTTTTCTAATAATTTTCTTACGACATTCATTTGTTTTTCTTTATAATATATTAAAGTGCTCAATGCACATGCAACCTTTTTCATGGGTACTCAAATCTGTGGTTTCTTTTTTCTATATTTCATAAAGTTTCTTATAACGTTTGTTAAGCCATCTTTTGTTATGTTTTTGTTATCGTTGCACAATGCAATGAAACAATCATTGCATCCACAAGAGTTGTCATGTATATCACTTTCTTTATTTGTTCTTGTTGTGTTAATTATTGGTGATGGAGTAATCTCTTCTCCTTTGACATCTTCACTGTTGTCTAAGGTATGGTTGTCTCCACTTCTTCAGTATTTTGGATATCTGTATCCATTGGTTTTACTATTATTTTAGGAGATAATGGAATATTCTTAACTAGTTTTGTTCTTTCTTCAAATCTCTTGTATTTTGTTTTAACTGACGTTTCTCTAACAATTGTTGGTTTCTTTGTTTTGGGTGGTGTTCTTACCAATGGCCTTTTTTATCTTTAATTTCCAGTCTATCAGGTCCTCCTCTGTTATTTCTGTAGTAGCATCCTCCATTTGTTTCTATTTGCATTAATATTTCAAATGAATTGGATAAAATATTATCCATATCATTTACCCTATTTCTTTATTCTTTACCATTTTAGTTTTTATTTCTAAAGGCATTAATTTCTTCCTGAGATTTACTTTTCTGTGCTCCGTTATTTCTATTTGTATGCATTTTTGTTTCATTATTGGTTTTGTCGTTAAAGAATATGTACGTTTCTTAGACGGATCTTGAATTCCTCTTACTTTCAATTCTAATTTAGCTTCTTTTACAGACATTCCAGTTCTTTCTTGCAATATTTTCAACTCTGTATTATATATATAGTACATACATTCTTTGGATCTTGCATGATGGTTTTGCCCACAGTTTACACTTTGGTTCCCCCACTTCCATTGTGTGGCATGTTCTTCAGATCCACAATACGCGCATACAGGTTCATTTCGACAATATTTTTCGCATGTCCATATTTACTGCAATTCTGACATTGTAGCGGCTTTGGGACGTATGGTCTTACTTCTCTAGTTTGGCCTAAAATTTTTATTTTCTGAGGTAGGTCTTGGCCTTCAAATTTTATTTTGCGATTTTTAAGACTTGTTTGTTCTTTTCTTTACTTGGCAGATCATATAGTTCGCAATCCTGTACTTTGGAGTATCTCTTTTTAAGTGAGTCTAACAGTATTTGCTTTTCAACTGGCTCGTTATTATTCTCAGGAAGTACAATGGTACCCTGAATACTGTTCATAGTATCATGTTTTTTTATTTTTATATTTATGTTATCTATATTTTTTATTGATAAATAATTTTCAGATTGACTTTTGTCGTGGCCTCTATAAGCCAAGTCTTTTCTTTTATTTGTCTAAACGACATTTCAGTCGTAGAGTGTCTGCTTAATAAATAATTTTCCAACAGTGCTGATATTTTCTGGTCCGTTTCTAGGGTTAGAAACCTTGACCAACTGTCACTCCCAAAGAGGGAGTCAAGTGAGTCAAGGTTGGGTCAAAACAGTATTTACTTTTTACTGGTTTCCTTTGTACTGGAGCATATGGTTCCAGTGTTATTGCATTTGAAGTTGTTTTGACTTTTCTAAAGAAGGGTTGTCAGATGAGGTTCCAATGGTTGTCAACCGTGCCGATTCGCTACCATCAAAGGGTCCAGGGTACTCAAATCCTTAAACTTACTTGTCATAAAGATTGGAGGAAAAAAAAAAAAAAAAAAAAATTAAACCTGAAAACCTTAAAAGATATCATCAGCCTTTCATGGAGTTCATTCCTCCACTAATGGCACAAGTGAGAACCGACTCCCAAATGTCGCATCCCTACCCTACCCCAAAGGGGATGGCACAACATGATTAAAGTGGCTCAAGTGTAAAGCAAACCCCTTGATAGGACTGAGAGCATTACTAGAATACAATCATCCCCACCCTAAAAACATTATGGGCAAACCGGACAGAATGCCGAGAGTCCTATTCCCAGAACTAGACCCCCTGGAATCCGTGGTCCAGTCCCGTAGAATAGTTCCGCCTGAAAACTCAGGTCCGAACATTATCGGGCAGTTGATGGTCCTGCCACGGTTCTCACTATTTTGCTTCGGATATAAACCCAATCCCAGCTATGATACCTTTTCCTGTTACCAGGTCCAGAAATTTGTACGAAAGTGAAAATATCCACGCCATTTAAATCGAAAGGTTTGTAGGTGATCCGTCAGGGCCCGGGCTCTTATTCTTCGTAAGAACGAAGAAGAAAAGCCAGGGCCTTCAGTAATCATCAACTAATTCACCACGTGAAGGAACCTACTTCGAGGGGAACACGAGGAACGTCGCAAGAATAATGAGACAGGGACACGGGTCAATTGAAAACATTGAGATGCGTTGATCCTGACATTATTTAACTTCTCGCAAAGAAACTCTTGGTCCACAGACATATTTCTGAGAAATGTGCAGACAAATGACATGAGAAGAGAGAGAGATAGAGAGAGTTCTTAGGAGAGTTTGTGTTAAAGACAAAACTTTGTAGTGTTGAACGAACTAAGAGTTTCCTAATGGTATCTTAGAAAACGTATATTACATTTTATATAACCGGCCCAGATTAAAAACTGGTTATATATATTTATATATATATATATATATATATATATATATATATATATATATATATATATACTTAACTTTATATATACATACTTTGAAGTGAGTTGCAAGCATACAGTGTTGCCTAATATTCTAAAGAGAAACAGGTGAATTAGAAATATGTTTGTCGATTGTGGTCCGTCGCACCAAAGGCAGGAAAATGCATGACATTTTAGTACAAGCCTTATCCCGAAACGATCTGCTGGGGACCGGATGTGTAAAACCTAGAGACATACCCAATAGGAAGGGGCGCATGGTTGTGGTATAATTGTGTGCGTGTGTCTGCAATAGTTTTATCACGAATTTACAGGAATTTCATATACTTTCAGATAAGACGCCACACATATCCATTAAGAAGCAAATTTACTTGACCCTTAGAATGCCTTACACACAGAAGAAAATTATATAAGTTCATCTGCCCCGGCCCCGGCCTATGCATTAAGAGATTCGATACAAAAGTGACAATGAACATCCACAAATCTATCACAGATATATAAGTTTTGTAACTTAAGTTGAAGTCAAAAGATAAATAAGTTTGTAACTGAAGTTGAAATCAACCCATCACCGCCGAGATGGTCAATGCTAGTTTTGCAACATGCCGCTGCTTTATGATAGTTTTGTCATGAATTCACACGCGACATTTTATGCTTTCAAATATCAAGCCACAAATACCTTCTAATACCAAATTACGAAATCATAAGCATAGAAAATACTGGATCATTTAGGAGTTTAATCCCTTCAGTGCAGTCCCTTGCGACTCGTGTGACCTGAACAAATCGAAACCATGTACTCGTAATTCATAAGCTTTTGAGCAAAGCAAAAGTATATCACTCACAGATGAGCCTAGTAATCCCGTTGAGAGACCAATAAGTCGAAAGGCTTTATTCACCTTTAATTAGGATCTGGAACTTTTAAACAAAATTTCCTTAGAATAATGAACTGCAGAATGCAACATTATCATCGAAATGAGACAGTAGAAAGTCTACCAGTAATGTAGAAGTATGTCTAGATATAATTTCAAAACTTTGTTGCTTTTTTTCTGGAAAATCTATCATACTAAGTTAATTGAAGAATTCGATCATTCTTGACCATGCTCTTGTCTCCTGTGTAAAGCTTTTACATTAGCAGGTATTTATGGATAATGTACCATGTGTGGACTCTTCATTTAAGACTTCTCTTCTTGGTTATTAAAATATTTATTATTAAAATTGTTAATAAAAACATCATCCGAGGAGTTTCCAAATACCTTCCGCATCGTGACAGTGTTTTATTCATAGAGGAAAATAAAATAATGGAATCTAGCTTCATCAATCAAACAAGCGACATAAATCTCTCTAAAGGAAATGAAATCTGCATTAAGTAACCCAAATCCCCTAAAACCCAGCATTAAAAAGACAGTTAGACCAGATCATGCATTATACGCTCCATTACATAAATAATTTCTTTAAAACCATGAACTGACCCTAATCCACAGACCATACATAATGGCGCATTGACTTTTACTCACAATAACTAGCTCGTGTGACCAACAAAGATATAAACATAAGTATATAAATTATACATACATACACACACACACACACACACACACATATATATATATATATATATATATATATATATATATATATATATATACATATATATATATATATATATATATATATATATATATACATATACATATATAAATACATACATATACATGTACAGTTTATATATGTGTGTGTGCGTGTGTAAATTAATGTATAATTGATGTAACTACATATCTATATTAATAGGGCGACAACGACAACGATTTGTTTATCAGGTTAAGGAATCATTTCAAAGCGAGAGCTTTTGTTTTGCAGTTTGTTATTAGCTATAAAGAGCGAATAAAACATTTTGAACTGCGAATCTGGTAATAAATAAAACATTGTAAAATAAGTTAGACTATATTATTGTTTTTTTATTATATACTCGTTAACAGACGCGCGCATACATTTTATACACACACACACACACCCATACTTAACCAAGGCACAGAAATACCCATACTGCACCGCCAACTGAAACCAGAACACCATTAAAAGCCAGGGACCTCACACCAGAGACGAGTTCACGCACAGCTGTGGAGTATCATGGCAAATGATAAAGCGAAAAGCCTTACGGGGATTTGTGTGAATGTTACTAAGTGAAACAGATCCCGAACAAATCAGCGCTCTCTTCCATAAGTAAATAGAGCTAGAATGTATTTGCTATATATACCCTCCAGGAATATCATATATATATATATATATATATATATATATATATACGCATATATACATACATACACACACACACACACACATATATATATATATATATATATATATATATATATATATATATATATATATATATATATATATATATATATATATATATATATAAATATATATATATATATATATATATATATATATATATGTAATGAGCATTCTTCTGACAAGGGTTGCTTGAGATATAAACAGGTTAACACCGAGAGATATCTCCACCCTTCAAAATTATTTTGACGACAACGAAAGAACGTCTGCATGACTCAGTGTTTCCAAAAGAAGAGCTCTAACAGCACCTGGAATTTCATTTACTACACAGCTGAACTACAATTTCAAATATGAGTAATAACTCACCAAGAGCCAGGAACTGGAACTTCCATTCACTCCCGAGCCTCAAAAGAACTTCGATCCAAAAGCCATTCCATTCTGCTGAAAAAATAATAGTAACATTTAAATAACATTAACCATTGCATTTTATTACATTTTAACGTTGTAAACGTTACATGAAAACGGTAAAACATCAATTTAAAAACTTTAGTGCATATATATATATATATATATACATAATATATATATATATATATATATATATATATATATATATATATATATATATATATATATATATATATGTATGTGTGTGTGTGTGTGTGTGTGTGTGTGTGTGTGAAGTTCTACTGCACGATTCGGCAGTAAAGGTATGAAAAAGCAGTTGCTGTTGTGATGCAATTTTTCCGGACCCACCTTCTGTTATGGGAAAGTCAGGTTCCAACTTCGTTTATGACTTGTGTGAAAGTGGTAGCGTCCTGGCCTTTCATCAGAGAGACTGAATTTCGATTCTTAATGAGTCAGAAATTTATATATATACAGTATATATATATATATATATATATATATATATATATATATATATATATATATATATATATATATATATATATATATATATATATATATATATATATATATATAATATATGTATGTGTATGTGAAATCTTAACTTTTACCAAAAGGCATCACAAATAGTTTTATTTTAACCAGATCCTCTGATGAATAAACCAAATGCCAGACAAGACAAGGGTTCAAGGAGCATTGGACTTTAGGCAACATGAAACACCCAAAAGATGGTGACGAAAACCAACAACTAAAACTTAACACTTCATACTTAAAATTGTGAAAACTCTCCCCGAAGAACTGCTGGATTAACTAGAGAAAAAGACATGAACACACAGTATGCATGCACTTCCCTCAAACTCCTTCCTAGTTACAATATCAAAAAGTAAGAGACATGCCGCAGTGGTAAAATGAATACAACTATATGTATACTATAGGCGGAGACGCAGATAGGAAAAACTAACAAAATATTAACTAATTTCCTTAACACCAACAATTTACAAAAGATATGAATACACCTTAATTTTTATCAATGAAACCCAAATGCTGAAAATACACTCGTACTGTCTGCAGCTGAAAAACGCTGTTATTCTCATAAATGCTGTGGCTGGAGATTTCTCTTGTCACTAATGTGGTCAAGTAGTTATGGGCAAAAGGGAATGCTCCCACTTCTCCGGCCGCCAGAGGCTTCCTTATAATTTCCGGAGTATCCAGTAATGCACTCACAGGTAAGGTTGGATCTTGCTGTCCTTGCACAGTGATGGGCGACAGCGAAAACCCACAACTACGCTTGCGCAGGGGGAGCACAGGTGAGGCCCCACCGCTAACAGCATAAGACGCAGAAGAAAGTGAAGCAAACAAGCTTAAAATATTCCAGCCTTGACCAGAAAGCAGTTTTGACAAAGCGATGAACTAAGAGCAAAGGCAAAGCAGGGTGCTGTACCCCGCTGTAGGGAACCGTAAAACAGAGTCAACTTTCGCCTGACGAAAATGGCGCCCCCCCTATATAAGTAGGGACGTTGAGAAAAATAAAGCGAAAAACCATCAGGCAAAGAGAAGTAATTATAGATGATGATACAGCGCTCGTTGAAATATGAAATATAAGAAAACTGAAAGGGTGAGATTTGGGAAGAGACACAAAGGGTAAACGGGTTATTTGACGTGAAAGAATACTGGAAAGTAGTAGTCACAAAATCATGGAAACGAGAGACTGAGTGTAAGACAGAGGTGAACAACGCAATGTATGCATAGAGATGTGATCAGCTCCTGATAAGCCTTCTATACAGGTGCATGACACATAGTTAAGGAAGTTTTTTGCGCAGGGAACACTGAGTTTTACGCACACACTGAGCAGTTCTAGTGATCACTGTCTTCCTTTTTCGGAATCATCCCTGTTGAATATATATATAATATATACAGTATATATATATATATATATATATATATATATATATATATATATATATATATATATATATATATTTATTTATATATATATACATATATATATACATATATGTATATGTATATGTATATGTATATATATATACTGTATATATATATATATATATATATATATATATATATATATATATATATATATATATATATATATATATATATATTACACACATTCACTATTGATAGTAACCTAACGCCAGTTTTGATTAATGTCGAACCATATATCTTTGTTTTCGGCGAAATATGTGCTTTGCCAAGTTGCTTTTCACAATGCATTCTTATCAAATGCGCATGATCATATATCGTTACTCTCAATTTTCGTTGACGTCTAAATTACGAACCTCATTCAGCCATTTAGGAAGCGGAGCTTGCTCGGAAATATGACCGCCCTGGGTGGTGTAAAGCTTACACCAGCGTTGAAGAAATTTATGAAAGCAATATTTATCCACAGGTTAAGCGTCATCCATTCAGGTATTAAAATACAGTTTAATGGCTCTCAAACACAAGTTATCCGATATCAAGGTCTTGCACTTGACGTGGTATTGAATGATGCTTCAATAAATTTTTGGTGAAAAATCATTTCGGCATATTCCCTAAGATTACTGAGGTGTTCCGTGATATTATAAGATAATACATAAGTAACCAAATAGCATTATATTTTTGTGTAGATAACAGACGAACTATTGAATAATGGCCTAATTTCGAATATATGTAGAAATACTGTCTACAATGCATCATCACAAACGGAATCTGCAACTGAAGATATTGAACATTTATTGTCCTTAAATCCGAACATTCTTGTCTATACACTATGAATAGACTTTGCATTCTTTGATTGCTCACAGCCATGTGAATTTCTTGACAGTTTAGCAAGTGCTTTAGTACAGGACACTATACAAAGGAGATGAAACAAATGTATCAAAATTACAATTACAATGCTTTTGATGTCTGACAACGACGAGGGTGCAATGCTGCCACTGCAGAACTGGATAATCAATTCCCTAAATTCGATTCAACAAGGATACAAGGATTTGACTGCTTTCTTTTACTACCCCACCCACCTTCCCCCTCCACCAAAAAGGCCAAGGTGCTGTATATATCAAAATGGAATAAGGATTTCGCACTATCAAATGAAAAGCCAAAGGTGGGCCAACCTTCATTGTGTAAAATATTCTGCACTCACCTGCAACTTAGCGCTGATTTTCAACGACTGGATTGAAATAATGTTATTGCTTTTCTGTAATTCATCTTGGATGAATTTTTAATAGTTTTACCTTCACGACACAAAGAAATATAATTTTAAACAATGGTAAGAATGACCACTTCCATTAACAAAGTATAACTTTACTGTTTAAAGAATGTATACAGAAAAGGGTTAGGGAGTGAGAGAAGTGAATTCATCCTTAATCACCGCAACACCAAGTTAATCAGTAGGGTGACTAGTACTGACATGAATTGTAGACACTGCTGATGGTTTCAGCTATATTCCTTTCTTGATAATAATGTTGCAGCTCTGCAACGTGAATGGAGAAACTCAACAATGATTTGAATAAACAGCAATCGGCGAGCTGTCAATCAGTCTCATTAGAAGAGCAATACAGTTAGGCCAAGGCATGACAGAGGCTTGGGTCAGGGAATTGGCATCTTTCCCACATCAGTAGTAATTCACGACCATGTGGGGCAACAGATTAGCCTGCTTGCACAACCAGTAAAATAAAGGGCTAATCATGTATGGGTGCTGAGACCTCAACTTACAGTAATGAGTTTTAGGAGTTGGCAAATGAGGTTTAGGACTTAGCATCTCTGGGAATGGACTATGTCTATGAACTCGTGTATGCGTTTGTGTGAAAATAATCAACTAATGGGAAAAAAGATCGTGAAGTATAAGTTAATAGACAACTGGAGAATATGAATAAAATGGATAAAAGGGGATTAGAAATAATGCATAAACGGGGTTAGAAATAATGAAAAAGATAAATAAAATGAGGCAATGCCTGGTTAACCCCCAAAGTACTTTGTTATAGCTTGGTAAATCGTTTTATGTTTTGTCTCGCAGCCTTAAAACAATACTGTTGTTACTGTAACATTAACCTTTCACTGGGCAGTATTACAGTTCCTGTAACATTCGGGTTTCACTGAAATGATAATTCATATATATTGAATCATGCAAAGTGAATCCAGTGCAATAATCTGTTGTTCATTGGTTGCTTTTATTTGCAATTGTTTACATGTGTCCCACTTTGTTTTTAATCATGAATTTACTTAGAATGACTGATAAATTCTCTAAGGCGAGATCCCCTTACACCAAGCATATTTTGTGATCCCAATGTAGGCACATGAATCAGATGGCAATTTTCTAAATTCCCAGGGTGTTGTAGGATATGACATTTCCAAAAAACTACTATCTCACACTATTAATAAAAGGGACTTAGGGGATCTTATATAAATGTTAACAAGGGGTGTAGAGGATCCTAAGCCACTGCTGTGACCTCAACAACACTGAACCCTGTGGTCTTACAGGTACAGGAAATCAATTTTAGAGGTACAGGTAATAAATTTATCACCCAACATATGCCTTAGGCAATAAATTATATATTACAAGAAACAGGAGTATGGAGTGGTAGCAAGAGTCTACAGAAATGAAACAGCTGAAGACTCGGGAGGGATAGTTTCTTGTCAAGAACAGACTACAATACTGAATATATATGAAGATTTTATTTTCCAGGAATAGTCTACAGCAGCGAGTGCACAAAGAAGACTAAGAACAATGAACTTTTCACTGATGAGCTTAACTATACTATTTTGTAGGCGATTAATAATCTACTCCATTAAAACATTGGATGGGAAAGTCCGCCATTACACCTAACCTGTTTGAGTCAAATATGGCCTTTCAGTGTGATGCACAATGATATCCTCAACATAAGAATAAGGTAATTCGGGAAAAAATCTCCACAAAAAACTTTCAGAATTGTGAGGAATGACAGATTAGTGAAAGTCTCTCTATCAGATACATACTTCTACAAAATGGAGTTACATTGTAACTATTTAAACCAAATTCTTCATTTTTTCCTCGTGTTAGTACCAACAGAATCTAATTTCAATGGTAAACCATGATATAACTTTCGGTAAAATGATCAAGCCTAAAGTGAAGCGTAACTAAACAACTGCTTCCCAGAGAGAAAATCATTACAAAGGGCATGTGTGTGTTCTTCTTCAAAGGGAAGATCACCATAGCGATCAAGAACCTGTCATGTCCAGAAAAAAAAAGAAAAAACACACACACACCCACACACACAAACAAAGCCAACAACAGGATGAAAGGCAACTGATGAAACTAACATACCTTACCAGACAATTGCTCCTTCTCGCCAACCCTTGTCGGACATTTAAGATCTTGAAAAATTCTCAGTTCCTTATTTCCCTGTGACCCTAAGGTCGGCTTTTATTTTCTTTCCTTGAAGCAACCTAGAAACACATTTTCCCATCGACTTTTAAATACGATAGGGTCATCTCGATGTGTATTTAATTTCATTTTCAACTGAAGGAAATTACGGAGGTAACTGGTGCTATGTTCTGCTCGTTTTGAATTTTTAATTATTTTTATTTATTTATTTGTTTATTTATTTTATTCATTCATTTATTTATTCAGCCGTATTAATTCAACGCGATCCAACCAAACAAAACTTGCACCAACTAATTTTTAGTTAATATTCTCCTATTTATTTATTTCGTATACATAAAATTAGTTTCTCTCTTAATCAAATAAGTTAAATATGCAATGTCAATGAAGAACGTGCTAAGTAAGTAAAAAATGAGATCAAACAAATCCTTAACAGCTTGAAGTCTTGAAACTGAATTTCAAGAAAGAGCCAAGAATATACAGAATAATGGTGTATAAAGTTTCAAAATAGAGTGACAAACATCTTAAAAGCCACGCAGAGGAAAGAAACATCACATTGTCACAAGAACTTCAACATCATGCATAGCATAATATGCTTTCCAAATCTCGTGAATTTTGCAGTGAGAGGAATAATACGAAACTTCTCACGGTTGTGAATATAAAGTCAATTTCAAATGTCGCATTTCGGAAGTAATCAGGGGCGTTTATAAGAAGGGGAATAATAAGCCCCGAAGTTTACAAGAAACAAAATCAGCAAAGCACTTCAACGCTCGAACATTTAAAATATATAAAATATATAAGTTGTTCAAATGTTTGCAAAGTTTCGAATATAATGGGCAACTGTTCTCCTTAACTGTTAATTATTTTTCATGCAAACAAGATTACAACAGAATTTATTTCTTTTGAGTAAACACAATGAAATATATCATACTATTACTCTAACAATATTTTAGATACACAGATAATATTTTATGACTCAAACTGCTTTGCAACACTCTTATATCATTTACTGACTTTCTTTTGTATTGAAAATTTGGAATTATTATTTATTTTTTTTTTTTTGCACGAATCTTTAAAAACCTGCTTTTTGTGTTCCTTCCTAAATCTTTATCAGTGAAGTCTCTGTGATTTCAGGATTATAGTTTACAGTTTTATTTTTGCCAATAAGTCCATTAGAAAAGAGGTTTTTGTAGCACGAAAAAAAAAACAGAGTTCAGTCATGTATTAAACTGTAGATACGTTGCGTTTACAGTCTTAGCGAACCATTATAAAGTTGTCTTTTTGTGCCATTGTCATTGTAAAGGGAATTATATCGAAAACATACTAGTAAAAATTCTTCATAAAGATAAGTTTTTAACGCATTAAAGGAGAGAATTATCACACACATCTTCATCACATTCTTCTCCTCTGCCTCTGGTGTAAAATATTAGAACAGAAAACGGCTACACAAATAATCTTTTATCCCGAGAGTACAATTACGTTCTCACTGTCACTTTGTCTTTTTACATCTACAGTATCTCTCTAACGAATGGAATTATGTACTGCTTGCTTCATTTACTCACTGCTCCCTGTCAGCGAGTACAAACAGGAACATCATTATAACTTGTTGTATATTAACATGTCAACGACAGGCAGCGAGTACAAACAGGAACATCATTATAACTTGTTGTATATTAACATGTCAACGTCAGGCAGATATTCGTAAACAGTATCATTTTGAAAGTATAATACTTCATTATTAAGTATTCTATTTACACCGCATTCTTTAGCTTTGAAGGAACGTTATTAGCTCATTTCGTTATTCGATATTCTTTCGGAGTTTTTTAACCTTTAATTATAAAAACAAATTCGTTTACATACAATTATCAAACAACTTTTCGAGGTATATAGCATAAATAATAAGAGGAGAGAGAGAGAGAGAGAGAGAGAGAGAGAGAGAGAGAGAGAGAGAGAGAGAGAGTAAACTGACAATTGAAGTTAGCTATAAGTGAAAACTTGACTTCAAACTTGGAAGCTTGCACTAACAAGTCGTTAACAATATGATATTGCTTAAAGAATCTATATGATGGGTAAAGACATTAAATTTTATTAAAAAAATTCTACTTCATGATGTATCCCTACTACAATATCTAAAATTTTATACATATATATATATATATATATATATATATATATATATATATATATATATATATATATATGCATATATATATATATATATATATATATAATTATATATAATTATATATAATTATATATATATATATATATATATATATATATATATATATATATATATATATATATATATATTGACAGCACCCCAGGCTCTCTTGCTTAAAGGCTAGTCCTTAATCTCCGTGCTCAGAGGAAAATGTGTTTTGCAGATTTGCGTTTCCCAATGCATTCCGAACAAATGTGCAGAGCATACATCGCTGCTTTCAATGTTCGCTTATGCCAAAATTATGAATAATATCATCCATTTGAGAAGCGGAGTTTGCTAGGAAATACGACCGTCCCAGCTGGGTTAAAAAACGTTACATTTTCGTTTAAACTTATGAAAGCAATATTTATCCAAAGGTTAAGCGTCACACAGGTAAAAAACAAAATAGTGTTTAACAGCTCGGAAACAAAATGATCCGAAATCAATCACTTGCACTTTACGTGATACTAAATAAAGCTGCAATTAATCTATTAATGAAAAATGTCTTCGGCATAATCTGTTCCTAACAATGACTTTGGAGTTTCGAGATACTATGAGATAATGTATTAAGAATTAAATGGTATTACTATAATGTATTACTATACATTAATGAAATTCTAAATAATAACCGAAATGTTGCATAATGGCCTGTTTTCGAGAATAAAATATATATATATATATATATATATATATATATATATATATATATATATATATATATACATATATATATATATATATATAATATATATATATATACTGTATATATATATATATATATATATATATATATATATATATATATACACTGTATATATATATATATATATATATATATATATATATATATATATATATATATATATATATATATATATATATATATATATATATATACATACATATATATATATATATATATATATATATATATATATATATATATATATATATATATATATATATTCTCAAATCTTCTTCGGCTTTGTAGGGGGTGGCACCAAAAGGGAACATGCTCTCTGTT
>NC_089788.1:15862512-15865012 GCF_040412425.1 Macrobrachium rosenbergii | reverse complement strand
GAATTTGCGTATATACTACACACTTCCGCCAACCAAGTTCTTCGGCGATCTTGACATGAGGATCCTCCGATCATTTTTTTTATTCCTGAGAATGAAGACGATCATACAGTTTGTCACAGATAAAATGATAAATGACGGTCCAAAGTCGTCATTCTTGCATTCCAGATTTTTCAAGGACGACGAGACGGTGATATTCATTTTTGCTTTTTATTTGTTGAGGTAATATGAAAATAATCCAAAACTGCGCGTATGCTTATTCTGTAGACAGATTTTTTTATATACATCTATTTCCTTTATATTCACATTTACATTTTTCTTTAGTTCATGACTTCCTTCCGAGAAATGAATTGTTTGAACAGATTACAAAAAACGTCCAATATAAATCACAATCGGCTGACTGATTGATTTAGAAAATTTCGTTCTTCATCTGCAAGGGCACTGACACTCATAACAGCGCGCGCCTTAAAAAAAAAAAAATATATTTCCAGCAATACTTTATTTTAAGATACAAGTGAAACAATCGATCAATTGCTATACGAATCCTACCGGCGTGAAGCCCCATTGTGAGACACTGGAATTTGTTCCTCTGTAAGATTCAAGTGTCTTTTGTGTGAATGAAGCTGGACAACAGCTCGTGTCAGGAGCCTCTTGGTTCTTTCTCTTCAAATGTTTAATCATACTTGGGATGGTTTTTCTGTTAATATTTTTTGTGTAAAATACTATATTGCTTATTTATATTTTCGTCCGCAAATGGAGAGAGAGAGAGAGAGAGAGAGAGAGAGAGAGAGAGAGAGAGAGAGAGAGAGACCAGACGGTTTAGGAACTGAAGATTTCGTATTTGTTGATTTGAAATAAACCATTACTACTTACACCAAAAAGGAAATAAACATCACTTTTGAAAATGAAACTTTAGTGGAATTATTTTCGTTAACATCGACAACAATAAGACATATTACTTGATTTTGATATCTACAGTTGCAACAGAACTCCTACTCACCAAAGGTTGAAACCGAGTCTTGGGATGGGAGGTTCTTTCGAACTTACACAAGTGACTTCAATGGCCTTTTAAACCGAGAGAGCAGCAGACAGCTCTTTCACTGTTGCTTTTTTGTGTCTGACTTCCAATGGGCTTTTAAACCAATGAGGTTTAGAGCTGGGCAGGAAGGACACAAGACTTCAAACTATCAAGAATAATAGCTCTTTCATCTGTTGCTTTTTAAATCTGTGGAATGGACTACCTAAATTAAAAAAAAAGAGTTTTCCACTGAAAACGGTTTTCATTTAATTTATGATAAGGCTGACGTGACAATAAGCTCATAGGTGTCTGTATTTATGTTTTTAGAAGATGTTATATAGTGGCTTTGTTTATGCGTGTATTAGTCTATATAACAGTATATCATCTTCTTTGTTTTGCTTTTCAGCAAACCTATCCGAAGGACTTTGATTTGATTAGGGTACGTAATCTCGATCGGCTGGTGTCTACACGGATACCAAAGCGCCCGCCTTTTCACAGGAGACCAGTCGGCAGTTCGGATTTGAACCTGTTATGTTTTTGCCACGGACCTCATGTATTAGTCTGTAACACCCATTTGCTTTTCAGCAAGTCCGTTGAGGCCGCTGCTCTACACGACTGAGCCACCAGTCGGCTATATTTGAACCCGCGCCATGTGTGTGTGTGTGTGTGTGTGTGTGTGTGTGTGTGTGTGTGTGTTTGTTTGTTTGTTTGTTTTAGTATTAGGGCATTCAGCAAGTCTTTTGGGTGAAGGAGCTAAGCCCAAGTCTTTTTCCATTCTAGTCACTTCCAGCATCATCGCTTAACTACCAGATCCGTTATTTATTTATCAGGTTAATTTAGACAAAATCAATTGTCTTTGATTGTTATTCTGCAAATCAACTGCATAATAATCGTTTTCAACATCGCTTCTTCGCTGATGAATAAAGGTTATATTTTATTTATTGTGAAAATTCGACAAAAACACGCATTTATTTCCTTAAAGGGTGAAACTAACACCTAAAGAGATAATAGGACACAAATCCAAGTTAATCCGTCTCAATAAAGTAGCATATTCTTGCATAAATTCGTCTCTATGAACTGAAGGTTTGGCTTCATTACATTTGATCTGACATTCTATTTCACCTTTGATTTTATCGCCACCTACACAGCAAAGAAATAGCATAGTAAAAAAATTGGAAATCTGTCAGAATCGTTCAAGTTGTGCAATAATTTTATTCCATATACACTTGATACTATTTTTTTATTTTTTTATTGTTGGTTTTCTGCTCTCTTTATACACCATCATCAACGAACTCTTGGAGAGTTAGTCAAACGTTGATATCTTGGGTGGTATTTCACTTTCGAATTTTCCCTAGCTTTGCTTTTTATGCCTACATTCTTTGGCGTCTTTCTGGGTTTGTATTTACACAAATATCACACTTATTCGCACATTCCCGCAATGGTTTTCAAGGCAATATTAGGAGCAAGAAGAAACTAAAATTCCTT
>NC_089788.1:15827512-15857512 GCF_040412425.1 Macrobrachium rosenbergii | reverse complement strand
GGACAGCCATAAAACTTAGTCAGGTACACACCACCATAGATAAGCCAACATACAGGAACCTCCAGTGTGGTACCTTAATCTGCGTATAATGGATGGCATTAACAGGCTAAAGACTCGTGTTCACAAACATGCTGTAATTTTAGCCCAGTTACTGTCAGCAGACAGGCTTTTTCCTCTCATCAAAAGTAGGAGTGCCAGTGAGATGATTTTCTAATCTATGAGGTTTTCATTCAGTTTCCCTAATTCCATTCCTTGCAACAGAGTCCTTACGACTAATCCCGAACATTTCCTATGAAAACATTGTACAGAAAAAAAAAAAAACACTGGAGCTGCTTAATCAGTCCATTATGGAGTTGATCTTTTTCACTGGAACTTCCACCACGTAACCTTGAAGGTGTGCATTTTCACACTGGAGTCCCGGGTTGCCCAACAATTTTCAAACTTAGCATTAATGGCCGCCTCCTACATCTTTCTGACACGTTTATCTAAACAGGTCATCCTGTTTTCCCTTTTCCAACCCTTTTTCGTTTTAACACTATCATTTTCCTGCCCAACACTACACTGTTGATTTAGCAATATATTCTTAACTACTTTTCAAGATCATGCACCACCGTGCGTCCAGGCTCTTCTATTTCCACTGTACCCACATGACGAGCATCTTCTTACGGATGCACCTTCATCAAACTTTGTGTGCGTGGGCACTTTCAGACCATGCTTCACACGGGTGGGAGCTTTATGACTATGTGACCTGGATGCACCTCATTGTTCAGCACAAGCATGGCTTGTACTTCTCAAAGGATTTTCAAATATATATCTCTTAATGTATTACTATAACTCTCATGCTAACGCCCTATCATATAATCAAAATTTAATTCACCGACATTCCGAAGAGATTCTGGCCTCTACCTGGAGTAATCATTAAATAACATTGGTTTGCAAGACACAACAAATGTAATGTGATGATACCACCATCTGAAAATTGTTTATACTTGCACTTGATAACATTATTAAGCTGAAACGTCAATATAAAGCTGATAATGTCCCGAGAAAGTATCCAATCTAAGAAAATTCTCGGAAAACAAAAGCCATGAGAACACCACATGCGTATGTACACATAACAAATATCATTCCCTATAAAATGTTAATAGAACACCTCAGTTTAAGTAAACGCTGCTTCGTGTAATGACAATAGGATGAAGACAAAGACAATGATATCGACACCTATGATACGCAATGTACATTCACAATAAAGGATGCAGTCTTATATATCTATCATATCCATTACCAACTAATCGCTTTTAAACCGCTCCTAACTAAGATTGATCATTTCTTCTGTTTATTTCCCTCCACTTATGAATACATTTCCAGTCTGACAGAACATGGACCGTAACTACTAAAAGCTTGTATCCCTACTGGGAGAGACCGCATAAGGCAACTCACTCAAGTATGTTCTGAATCTTCGAACATACAAAAATGAAATCTCTCGTTTCACTAGGATATATAGGATGGAGTCAGCATAATCAAGCATAATTAAGTAATTAATATGTTAGCTACGTACCTAACGCAATTCAGCCTAAATATTCGAGTACTTCACTAGTTGTGACACCCACTATCCACGTCACTTTGCTCTTTTTGTGAAATATAACCTGCTCAGTATAGAAGGGATAAAGGGGTATGGAAGCTATGAAAGAGACTATCAGCGAATATAAAGAACTTGTCTATATAAGAAATGTACCATTTCATGTTTATGCTACCATAGAAAATAACGTATCTTCCATTATAAAAATAAAGAAACAAATAGAAATGAAGCATCTGTATTTTTGAAAACAAACTCAACGAATTATTTGATTCCAGGATTGTTTGTCACTTGGAAATTTCGCAATTTACCTGAATCAAACGAATCTTTTTCAGTGATGCCTTGAAGTGCTCGTGCTTGCTGGCACTTGCTTTGACGTGACCTAGCATGACATAAAAGTCGTTTTCTTTTGGCCTCTGGTACATCGACTTCACGCATGAAGATTCCTTATTCAAACTTTATTTGCGTTAATCTATTACCCTTACTTCTGTATACATTTAATAATTTCTTTTTTTATCATTCCAACAATAATTTGCATTATTAATTTTGCTAAAAGCTTCCAAATTAAAGGAAAAACTGCATCTTCAACTTTTTCTAAACAATACTAATAAGCAATTTGCGTTGGAAGAAGAAAAGATTCAAAAGAGAAAATTAAATATCTGAATACCTTCGCGTGAGATAAAACTTTGAAAAAATGCAAATGAGACCTCGGATAAAACTTACAGAGAATGAAACTTTTTTCTACAGGCCGGATTCTTAGAGCACTCCGTGTGGTGTATCATTCTACCACTAGCTAAGAAGCACCTCTTGCACGACGATTCTTTTCATTACTAATTCTGGACGCCACAGACGGCTCTTACGATACTGGTAGAGAAATGTTTGGTTTCCCAATCAGAGGAATTTTCTGGCTGGCCTAAAGGATTAATAATGGTCTTTGAACCTTGTATATATCAGTCGAAATGTTTAATGATCATATACGGTAGTGATATTATCAAAGATGAAAAGAACAAACAACAACAACAACAACAACAACAAAAAAAAAAAAAAACTGGTGGGTCTTAACTACGAAGACGCTGTTAGCCGCCTCATTAGAACAAAATATGTTTTCCAGAACCAGTAAAACTGAAGTAGGAAGAAAACTCCAAAGCTTGGCATCAGGAAAAATAAATAGTTGTAAACTGGAACTGTCTAATCCGAGGATGCCACACATATCTCACACACATACACACACACACACACACACACACACACACACACACACACACACACACACACACATACACACACATATATATATATATATATATATATATATATATATATATATATATATATATATATATATATATATATATATGTGTGTGTGTGTGTGTGTGTGTGTGTGTGTGTGTTATATGGCTTTTATTTGTACGTATGTGACATGTTCGGCTTTTGAGTAATCATCAATGGTTTTTTATGGTAACTCAAGTTTCGATGCGGAATGTTTAAAAATTCTGGAGGTATTTTTTATATTCATCAACGAAAAGTTTGCTCCATTTTACTAAAAATTCTCCTTTACTTTTTTCACCATTCCTGAACCTTGTTATTAAATAATAATTTATTGGACTTAAATTTTCACCACAGCATTTGTAAAATATCTCAACTTCCTGTTAAAACTACTCTGCAAAATCTCTTTACTTAGTTCATAATTACATTTCATTTTTCGATTAATGGCGTAATGAATTACCTAACGTTCATCATCACGTGTCGCAAAATACTTCATAACGATCAATTTAAAAATGGGTTTGTGTTAATAACATCACCTATTGATTTTGTTTGAGTGTGTGTTGTATAAATGTATGTCTATCCCAGGACCCGGTTGGTATCCCTGCAAGCTATACTTGTACATGGAGTAATAAATCTCTTTTTTATTATATTACCCATAGACAGGAAACTTTTATTACCAAGTTCGTTTTGATTACGAAGCTGGTTTGCCTAAAGTTAATTTATCGCTGCAATGCGTGTTACGAATGGAGATATTAAAATTTATTAGATAATTATTTATATACCCATGACAAGAAAATCCTGTTTTACTAAACACTAAATAATTTTATTCAGGTGAAACGCAAATGCGTTTTTAATATATCAGGTGGTCGTAAGATATTTAAAAATAACACATAACTTATACACATCAACAACAGTAATAATAATAAGTCGATTCTTTTGTTAAACTCAACGCATGTCTTCTTTTAGTGAAGTTGTAAACGACAGACTTTTGTTACTGCCTGAGATAAGCACCTCATGACAGAAAATATGGGAATGTCAATAATCTTAACTAAATTCTGCAACCGAAAGTCAGCAGACCTAGCACGGTTAGCAACGGGTCTAAATGAAGGCCTAAAGCAACCACGGTTCGTGGGCTGCGTCACCAATGAAATCTTTTTGTTAGAAGGAGCCGATGAATATCAAAAGAAAAAATCATCCCCCTTTAAAATAAGTAAAAGTTTCTGAACCTTTTCCTGTGAATGAAATTCATCCAGAGCGTCTTAAGATGACTATCAAAAGCAAAGGCACTGCAATGCTGACAATAAATGCACCGCATGGGCTATCATTTTTGCGTAATATTGCGGATGGAAGGAACTCGTCTGTGCTCCCCCTCTGAGAAATTCCCAGGGCTCGAGTTTGAACAGTTCACTGCTGCTTTACACCTGTTCCCTTGATTACTGAGAGAGGTTCAGGTGGGATGAAATTGCGTTTTATGCAAAGACGGGGCCATAATGTGCCTGCGAACTCTCAGTAGAGAGAGAGAGAGAGAGAGAGAGAGAGAGAGAGAGAGAGAGAGAGAGAGAGAGAGAGAGAGAGAGAGAGAGAGAGAGGTTCATGTTTATATGGAGATAAAACAATGCTATTTCAGGTGGTGTTTTGTTTATAACCGTCTATCACTAGAATGAAGTTTGTGATGAATGAAACATCTTATTACACGAGTCAAATTGACATTTGATTCAAGTATGATAACACTTTATTGCCCGGGTGAGAACAGCATACATAATTCAATATCCTTTAATAAGCACTGTTCTTAAATGAAGTTTACTTTCAATCCATCTCTTTTATTCCTCGCTTATAATTAAAAAAATCTTCATAAGGATCTGATATGACTTTTGTTCGTTTTCCATATAATATAATTACAAACGACAACATTATCCAAACTGAGAGTCTGGTCGTTTCAGAATTTTTTTTGCTAATAAATTTCGATTTTCTTCGTCACTGTTTAGCAAAATCACTTTGATATTCCAATAAATCTTTTATTTATTTCCATAACTTATTATTTTTATCTATCATTTTACTGATTCAGAAAAAACTCAGATAATCTTTCACTGTAATTATCGGATCCATCTCAAGCACTTCTTGTGTTTTGCTACTTTTTCGTTGAACTCCTGAGAAAGTTTTAGTTGGTTAATACTTTTGAGACAATTCCATCAATTAAGGGTGACCATTATTATCAGAAACGCTACAGAAGTTTTCTGGTTTTTCTTTTATTAGTTCTTAACCGATTTGAATTTGTTTTAGCATTTTTCACTTAAATGTTTTTCCCTATTCCTAAGCCATTCGAATCATTATTAATACGATTATTATCAACTTTTGCCTCAAGGACAACTTAAGTCAAAGTGAAAATAATTCTAATAATATAAGATATATGGAATAATAATTATAGCTATTTTATTATTATTATTACATTTTGTCTTAATTTAGGACTACTTAAATCAAATAAATAAGAATTCTAAACAAAGAAAAATTTCAGAATAACTGTTGTATTATTATTATTATTATTATTATTATTATTATTATTATTATTATTATTATTGTTGTTGTTGTTGTTGTTGTTGTATTACACTTCGTAAGCAGTAACAATGATTAAAATCAAAATAAAACCAGCACTGGAACACTGAAATATCTAGAAATATAGGTATCGTTAATACATCTCGGGTGCAATTAATCCACATTCATCAGCAATCAAATTTATAAGAGTCATAATTTCATTAGGGCACCTCGCCCAGCCGTGATTAATCAGTTTTCATTTTGGCTCAGTCGGTTACGCGACACTGCGTTACGGAATCTATCGCACATTACGTGATAATATAAGAATCATCAACAAAAAACAATGATGACAAGAATAATGTATTTGGAGATTGATTTTCGAATCCTTTACAAAATAGGTTATTATTATTATTATTATTATTATTATTATTATTATTATTATTATTATTATTATTATTATTATTATTATTAAAAAACTGATCAAACTTCTTCGTTCAATTTCTGAAAATTCAAGTGAAAAGAAATTCAAGAAAAGGGACAGCAATGTAGAATAAGACCAAATAAATAACGAATAACCAAACAAAATTATGAAACCAATAAAAATGATAAAGAAAAGAGGATGATAGAAAAAGAGACATAGCGAGTCTTTCGCCATTGTTATTGGCTTCAAAGCACAAAACCACTTGACACCTCATCATACGTCACTTTGTGCATCGCCTTTAATTGGCTGATGCAGGAACGTCATCAGTTCAATAACTCAAGGTAGATGGTGCGTGGGTTGGCAAGCACTCGTGTTTTTTTAAAGCTTTCCTGTTATTGGTGGAAACACATACGCCACTAATGTCGTTGATATTTTTGCTTTTTAATGGCTGATAGACTTATGCATCATAAGCATATCTTTCTCTAATCGTCTACATCCGGAAAGTATCGATGCACACGGTAACAAGAGCGTTTTCCCTCTTTGTCCAGTTTCACGCAATCAAATCGCTGCTTTGAACGTAAGACAACTGTTCGCTGTATGTAATGCCTTATCCAGAACACTTGGCTTTTCATTACAGCCTGCACCACTGCTAGTGCTGTTAGTCGAGCGTTGCTGTGTATTATTTGCAAAGCGCCACGGGCTCCTCGCAAATCTCTAGAAGTATATTCTTAATGACGATGGAAACAGATAGTTGATATCCTTGTGGGTGCATTTGTATTTTACCCTTCAAGTATTTCAAGATAATTCATGAAAGGATACGGTATTCAAATGTCAGTTATCTTACAGAAGAACTATTTTTATTATTATTATCATACTATGCACACACTCAGATGACAAGAACTGAGACGCCAAGAAATTGTCTGATAACCTTCCTCCGAATAAAACACTATGTTCAAAATTTTAACAAAGAGCAAAATAACGAAGATTGTTAAGTATGGCTATCAATAATTTAAAATACATTAATAATTCATAGGATGTCGAGAATGCTCAAGCACAAGAACAATATGAGTTTAGGTGTACCCTTCAACATGGAAACTAAACCCTAATCTTGTGAAATATCAGGCGCCAAACACCAACACTGGTATAGTATGCCAAACACCAGGGGTTTGACAGCACTGGTTGAAAAGATTACAGTACAATTTACGTACATCCCATGAAATACATGCAGTGTTAAAATATATGACGAATATTCCAGTTAATTACGTGACCATAACTGAAACGAATGATTTTAAAGGTCGTTGAGCAGGGTTTGATTAACAAACTGAAAAGTACAAAAAATTTCGAAGGTACATCTCTACAAAAGTAACAAATACATATGACCAATGTTTTAAAGCCCGTTCATCTACGCTCACGTGAAACTACAGGGGAGCTCAAAAAGCAAATAAATCTGCCAATGAAACAGCAGGCAGACCTAAGGTCATAACTGAAACGAATGATTTTCTCGCTAAGGATTAACAAAGGTACAAAAAAAAAAAATAAAAAAAAAAAAAGCAAATGGCTGCCAATGAAACAGCAGGCAGACCTGGTTCTCAAAAAAAAAAAAAAAAACTTTCCTTGGCTAAAGGAAGTAAAGCCCTGAGCAGGTGAAAATCTATCGTGCGTTGAGCAGGGTTTGAACTTTGGAACAAAGCACTGAAAAGTCACCAAAAATACTACTGAGCAGTCACGAACTTTGTTATCCATCAAAGCTACAAAAGTAACAAGACTTGAATAGCAATTAATACTGAATGTTTAAAACATAAAGCATACCGTTCATCAGAAAAAAGACTCGGTTCTAAATTTCTACTGCATCAGATTTCGCTACTGAAATCAACTACTTTTAAGCTTACAGAGCCACATGCTCAAAAAAAGAAGTAAATCTGCCATCCTACCAAGAGGGGTCGTAAATTTTATGAGCCCGTATGTGATAGGGACACACAGGACGCACCTTAAGTGGGCTTTGGGACAGCCCAATCTGGTGAAAACTGATTCGGCAGATGTGAGCTTTTTCATCCCTTGGGGAACATGTATCTTCTTCTTCTTTTTAACGTGCTTTTTTCCCATTTTTGTATGGGTGTTTTCGATGCCTTCTTTGAAGGATTTTTGATTTGGCTTTGGGGTAGACCTGTGGTCTCGATCGGCTGCCCTGCCTGACATCGCTTGGACCCGTAGCGTATGTTTCATGTATCATACCCGACCCAACGCCCTTTCTTCCCAGCAGCGAGAAGTTATTGGCGCGGGTACGGCCAGTTCGAGACGTGTGAGATGTTGTTATGTTTTTAGAAGGTGTTGTAGTGGCTTTCTGTGTGTATTTAGTCTGTAACATCCATTTGCTTTTAAGCAAACCTATCCGTTGATTACATATATAATCCCGGGATGCGGATGTCTGCCTCTCTGATCAGTCGGCTGCAGATTTTTAACCGACATCTCCTCCTTGGGGAACATGTATCAGGAGTAATATTCCTTTAGACTAAATGTGTTCTCTTTAGGAGGTAACAGTTTTTTTTTGATGGTTGCAGTCAGTGTCATTATCCTCTTTTTCTTGTTATATATATATATATATATATATATATATATATATATATATATATAATACTTTATATATGTATTCATTTATATACGTATATATATATATATATATATATATATATATATATATATATTATGGATAGATAGATATGCGTAAATACTATATAGATACATACTTAAATAATACGTGTTTATAAACTTTCGTTAGCACTGCAAGAAAGCATTCATTTTCTGTGCTGAAAAAAATGGCAAATTTTTTCATTAGCTCTGTCGTATTCAGACTTCTTGAGCAACAATTGGATTGCGTCCCAAATTTTAACGATAATCACGGCAAGTGTCTGCCTCTCTGATCAGTCGGCTGCAGATTTGAACCCGCGCCACAGACCTCTACGAAGTCCGAAGCTGCTGCTGTAACCGACTGAGCCATCGAGGCTCCCCTTGGGGAACATGTATCGGGAGTAATATTCCCTTTAGACTAAATGTGTTCTCTTTAGGAGGTACTCACGCAGTTTTTTTTTTTTTTGACTTGTGGTTGCAGTCAGTGTCATTATCCTCTTTTCTTGTTATATATATATATATATATATATATATATATATATATATATATATATATATATATATATATATATATATATATATATATATATATATATATATATATATATATATATATATATGTATATCATATATATATATATATATATATATATATATATATATATATATATATATATATATATATATATATATATATATATATATATATATATATATTATGGATAGATAGATATGTAAATACTATATAGATACATACTTAAATAATACGTGTTTATAAAACTTTCGTTAGCACTGCAAGAAAGCATTCATTTTCTGTGCTGAGAGAACTCATGGCATTGGATTTTTTCTTACTAATTAGCTCTGTCGTATTCAGACTTCTTGAGCAACAATTGGATTGCGTCCCAAATGTTAACAACGTAACGATAATCACCTTCATTTCAACTTCTGGATAATAATTAATCCACTTTAAACAGAATGAAAATGACTATCAACAAATACCCAAATCACTCACTCACGAAACTCTTTTCAGAGAAATTAAATCTTATGACAACGACCAGTAAAAACTTCTCTTCTATTGCACATTCAACGTACGCCTCAGCTCAACATAAAGTATCTCCTCTAACCTCCACCCAGATTAGTGATATTATTATTTACAATAATGGTAGCAGCGTTGTAAACCATGATTGCGCAACTCTGTGATACGACATACGTTTTAAACTACAGGAATCCCTCACTCAATTTTGGAAGGAAACTGGTAGCCTCAAGTCAGCCAAGGAATTTGTAAAGTATTCATTAGCAAATCTAAATGCCGCGGTACTCAATGATCTTTTCTAACGAACATTGTTTTAGTTACTTTGTCATTAATACGTTCATTTCTGCTCATTTGAATAAACCACCAACATTTTTCCCCAAAAAAATAAAAATGAAAAATAAAACAGGTAAATACTGAGCAATAGGAAATTTATAGATAAAGATCTGTCATTTACCGACCTAAAGAGCCATCAAAACGGATTCTCGTACCATGTCCCCGTAAAATAAATCTATCAAATACGAAGGCTTTGCTCTTTCCAATACACTTGACTCCTCATCTTCACATGACAGTATTCACGTAGAGAATCTCTCCAATCTGGTGGTATTGAGGTTTCAAAATGTCTTCTTTTTCTTGAGAGATCTTCAAAATTCTTTTTGGTTTCCGATATCTTGATGTCGATATGTTTTTCCAATATAGCCCGTTGTATTTCACCTAAAGGTTGGTCTTCTAATTTCAATACGGAAATAGTTATCTTCGATCTTGGTATCACTTGTTCATCCAGACATTCACGTAAAAACCGCAGGTGTTCCTTCATACCCTAAAGACTTTGACATGTTGTCCTTGAACCGGAACAGACCAATTCGCAATTCGGTAACAAAATTACAATAAAAGACGACATAAACTAATATCTCGTTTTCCTGGCATTATTTGCAAGATTTTCTGCTGCAAACAATGAAAGAAGATGCAGGTAATGAAATGAAGAAATTCTCCCTCCGAGGAAGTCAGTATTCGAATTTAAGAAACACTAGAACAAACACACGTCATTCTCGCCCTTGAAGAATACAATGAAGAGATAAAGAACGAATCTTGACCCCGTGTAAAATGTACCCAGAGGAATCCAGGAGAAGTCATGTGAAATGGGAAGGATGTAAAATGAATTAAATCGGCACACTGGGTTCCTCGCAGTGAAAGGCACTTGCTATAACCAGTCCCTCGGGAACACGAGGAACGTCGCGGATATAATGAGCACAGGGACACGGGTCCGAAAAGAAAGGCACCGAGATGCGCTGACTGACAGATTTAACTTCTCTTAGAAACTCTTGGTTCACAGATATATTTCTGGGTGAAATATGCAGACAAGAGAGAGAGAGAGAGAGAGAGAGAGAGAGAGAGAGAGAGAGAGTAGGGTGTGGTTAAAGACAAGAACTTTCGTAATGTTTGCGAACTACAGAATTTCCTGATGGTGTCTTGGAAAAGGTATATTACTTTTTATATAAACGGCCCAATACACACAGTTTATATATATATACTGTCACGAAGTGATCAAGCACCTGGTTATTACACAAATAATAATACCAAAAAGTTACCTCACATCGACCAGATACTTGAAACCTCATAACAAAGAGTTTGACTGAATCTCTAAAGATACAATGATCCCATAAAACTTACTTATCACTTGAGAAAATCAATGTAACTTTATCTAGTGGAAAATGGGTATCACTTCAACAAACACTGTAGCTGTCTCTCTGGTTCTATTTTACCTAGATAAGTCTCAGGTGAACAAACAGATACATCACTTACCTTGTACACATTCATTAATGTCTCTAATTACTGGTGGTCAAAATGAAACGCTGTGTTTTAAAAACTTTAAACAAACAGGTTTATTTCTAAGTTCAAAAGTTATATGCAGAGTTCACAATCTCAAAAGATTTACTATTAATTGACAACAGCGTAAGATTTAAGTATTTCTTAATCAAGTTTAATTCACAAAACTTTAATTTATTAAGGAAGCAATTTGGTTAGGTAATATTCAAACCACTAACTATCACTCAAGTGCCAAGCATATACCTGATTAATTAACACAAACATTCACCACAATATTACTGACTGGAATCCACATTAACATTCTCTAAAATCTCAATAACGGGCAGGCACTAACAAAATGTTAAGAAATCACCAGCACAAAACTTTGAAACAGTAATTATAAAATTATAGTAATATGTTAACACAGACATATAAGAATGAAATATGCAAAAATGGAAATACATCAACCACCAAAAATATGCTTAAAGATTATATCAATCTTTCACAAGTTTACTTCACTTTAAAAAAAGAAAAAGTTAAGCTCACATCTTTCCAAGACTTTCTCATAGACAACACTGCCAAGTCACTAAGACTTATTCAAATATATATAATTAGCAGCAAGACACATTAGAACTCACAATAAGAGATATGTTCATCTCTTATCAAAATAATAATTCTCTTTCACCTAGATCATCACTTTAACTCTTAACATAACAAAACTCAGTAATCACCACATTACCTTTTGTAATTATTACACCATTGCACACCTTCCACAATGCTTACACAAAACAATATTCCTGATCACCTTCTACAAAATCAACACACTCCTGGGGTGAGTTCTAACAGAACTTTTACAAACAGTAAACCAACAGTAACCCTTATATATATATATATATATATATATATATATATATATATATATATATATATATATATATATATATATATATACATACATATATATATATATATATATATATATATATATATATATATATATATATATATATATATATATATTGATATATAGATAGAGATATATAGAGATGGGATTATTGAGAGAGAGAGAGAGAGGACCTATTTCCAGCAAGCTCTGGATCAGCACTGCGCTTATAACTCCAAAAAACTCTCCCAGAATACATGATTCGTAAAGTATACATACATTCATACATACAAGTATACATGTGTATGTATAGAATACATACACGGCTGGAGTTTCGAGTGCCTGATCTCTTATCTATGATAGACATTTCCTGGGACACTCACACAAATGAACAAACAGAAGGAAGCGCTTTTAGACCCAAAATTGGTTGGCTGACAGCATGTCATCCTCAACTCTCTTACTGTTCCTCATTCTATTACCCAGTTTGCAAAACAGAACAAGCACAGACACAACTAATAAATAGGGGTTAAACACACATAATGAATGTATAATAGGCAACTCACCAATAACTGTCAACTCATCACGATAATATAAGAGGGCTCCTTCCTCTAAGCAGAGTTACTGGACACCTGTGTAAATAAGGAAGCGATAAGATCTTACCCTCTCTCTCCACAACAGGGCCTGTTAAGAATTCGAGTTCATAACTCCCATTATACAATTAATATATACCAAACAAATGGGAAAAACATACCAAAGCATTGTAAGATTACATGATATACAATATATCTGTAAGAAAAAGACATTTTAAAATCACATCTTCACAATGAATGACGAATCTGCAAGCAAAACATCAAAATTTTCACAGAGATATAAACACTTATAAAATGGTTATATATAACACCTTATAATAATATATAATATTATAATATATATATATATATATATATATATATATATATATATATATATATATATATATATATATATATATATATGCTTTGAGTTCTAAGAGAGAAACAGGTGAATTAGAAGTATAATGTTTGTCGATTGTGGTCCATCGCACCAGCAAGCCAGGAAAATGCATGACGTAGCTAGCAACCTTATCCCAAAATGATCTGCTGGGGACTGGATGTGTAAAACCTGGAGACATACCTAATAGGAAGGTACACATGGTTGTGGTATAAATGTGTGTGTTCATATACTATCAGGTAAGACGCCACACAAGCCCATCAATAGCAAATTCACTTGATCCTAGGAATGCCTTACACACAAAGGAAATTATATATGGTAAGTTCATCTGCCCCGGACCCGGCCTATGCATTATGGATTCGATACAAAACTGACAATGAACATCCACAAATCTCTCGAAAGATATGTAAGTTGAGTTCGACTTTGCTGTCCATATCTTTGCCGAATTTAAGTTTTGTAGCTTGAGTTGTAATCAACCCATCAACACCGTGATAGGTCAATGTTAGTTTTGTAACATGCGGCCACTTTATGATAGTTTTGTTATGAATTCACACCGCGACATTATATATCCTCAAATATCGAGGCACAAATACCTTTTAATACCAAATTCCTTTTACCTCTGGAATAAATTATACCGAAAGATAAATTTCTTGTGTCTATTAATTGCATGTTTTTTTAAGTTTAGTAAGTCACGAATTTATTGTTTTCGAATCAAATATTATCTTTCTAGACTCTCTAGAATTACAGCTTCGTGAAATGTTACTCAATACCGAGAACTCTAATCAGAGTAATTCGCAAAAACCTAACTTCCTCTTGTTTAAACTCCGTGGCCCTGCAATCCCCAAATATGTGACCTGACAAAGAATTACTTTGGACATACTCTCGTTATAACTGGTCAACTTTTTTTTTTTAATTAAAAATATAAAATGATCAAAAATCTGTAATATAGGCAAAGATGAGATACTTCATATTCTGGAAGACTCCATTCTACTTCAGCAATGCCTCAGTGAAGGGTCTTATCCTCATCAGTTGGATTCATTATTAAGTAAGGAAGGCAGTTCGACTCCATTCCATGTGAGTCAATAACCCAATGAAATAACGAGAGTCTAGATAACCTGGTTCAGAATTTATGCTTGTCCATTAAAAAAAGTCAGTCACACGTAAATTTCTCGGTGTTTTAAAACCAACAAATGTTCATTGTGGGTAGCAAAACACGAACAACATATCACGGCATGGTAGTTTCACATAATGGGTGAGTTATTGGAATTGAAGTACGATGTAAGTAAATTACTTGTTAGAAACCATGGGGCATTACTAAATTAATGAGAGCCATGTTGTGCACACAATGGATTAAATTGCTCTCTAGGTATTACTCTTCACACTTTTCTAAAAATGGACGAGCAGAAGTTCTTCATGAGAGCATCTGTATGATAAATATAACTATAGCTGAAAATTTCAAATTTATCTACTTTCTTCATTGTACCACGAATTTATTGCCTGTAGTATACTACATGATATACGCTGCCATATTAATTTACCACCCATTTTATGATGCCGTTTCTTAATCAAAATATATTAGTTACAATGGTTATTTACGGTTCATATTTTTTCACCTTTCCATCAGATTAAAATAATAGAATTCATCACTCTCTTCATTTTGTAAGATTTACGCTATTTGGTAAACTACCTGAATAGCCAACACCAAACGATTAAAAGATAAAGCTCTAGTGCATCATTTGTTAACATAATTACAGACATCGTCTCCGAACTGGAACAAAATTATAAATCGAATGCTAGAATATACCACAACTGAGATGAACTGTTATCGGATACACGAAGCTTCCTTCATTAACAACAGCTGGAGCAATGGAATCCTTATAAGACCCTTAGTCCAACAGCCATTCCAGATGATCTATAATGCCTGTGGTCTATAATTGTTTGGTGGCCAATACGCAGTCAACTCTCGCCTCCTGATGTCCAATGACTCCCGGGAATTTTAAAACTTCCTGGGTAGTTGTCAGGGGTGCAGTATAGTGTCAAAATTGCTGAGATGACCTCAGCCATATTACGCTGATCTAAATTTCCTTAAAGAGGAGCGGTAATGTAACTGTGGACTGCAGCATTCAGTTTGTGTCAAGCCAGTGCTTCATTATTCACATGAACTGACCTATCAATTATTTTGCGCGTTTTATTTGCCTCCCACTCGATAGAAAAAGTGATGCTACGTTACCAAATGATAAACATCATACAAGAGTACATAAATGGACACATGCTTCGAAAATTTTTCTTTTTCTTTTCCATGTTTTATTCTTGTTTTAAAAACAGTTCTGATTAATGACTTTAAAACATAATTGTTTTGGTTAGCCAGAAAAGACTTTGGAATACAGTGATTTCAAATCTCCAATTCGAATTCTTGACAGGGAACCATTTAAAATATATATCAGCAGGACAAACATAACTGGGATTCCAGCAGTGGAGCATACCACTAGGTAAGGTCTTAGTGGTGGGGGCGGGGGTATTACGCATAAGTTATTTTTTTTATAACTGAGATGGACTACATTAAGATATGTTAATAAGAAAAAAAAGAGAGAATTAAGGTGTCCGCTACGCAATATGGAGTATTGCCGTCAAATGCTGTTTGTCTCTCTCTAAAATTTACCATTGTCCTAAAATAATCCTAAGAAAATGGCTGACCATTCATTATTGTCTTGCATAAATTTTCTTGCTTAGCAGGTTTTTTCCTTCTGGTACTCTCTCCCATCTACTGTATAGTTCCAGCATTTTCCAGGCCTATCACCAGTTCTCACGTCATCCAAACTGTACGAACACTTACTTGAAATTGTTATTGTGGCCTTCTCTAAACAACAAAAACGTTTTTCGCTATATTTCACTTTTTAGTTCACTCCGCATCACACTCCAAAAAAATATTTCAAAACCTTTCTCTTATAATTTTCTAAGCATACTTAACAGTCTCACTAATATCCTTTATTAGAGATCTGACACGCCCAACATCCCTGTCTTCAAGCAGTTTCATCCCTAACATCACTTTTTTCTACATGATTTGCTGCCTTACTGGTCCTATCCACGCTATGACCCACATTGACAGTACCTCTAGTTCTAAAGTTTAATTTGTCCACTTCCGGGTTAATCACTATCTCAACTTTCGTTACAACTCTTTTCCACATTCCTTCTACTAAGACCTTCCAAATTTTCATCAGCTATTGAAATTTTGTCTTTACTAGCCACTAACGTCTATTTATCTTCAGTAATCATCAACTAATTCAGATTCTATAAAACAAGTTTTTCTCCGTTCTCGCATAAACTTACAATTGCACCTTCAGCTCCTCTTATCCTATTACTATCCAAAAGTCTACAGCAAATTTATAACAATTTTCAGTTCCAACAAGCTACTTTTCCCTTCTTACGAGAACATAACTTTCATAACAAAATCCTCTAAATGATATGAAACTCATTTCATGTCTAGTTCTTATGCCTTTGTGTTAACCAGTATGAAGTTAAATGATGAACCCTGAATAAAAAATTCAGCACCAAACCCCTAGCAACCAAAAACTAATAACCGGCTCAGATTAAAAATGATACTTATTCTATTTAGCACCGAAGAAATCTATTATGAACTGTGTGATCATATCACTTGTCCACACATTTCACAACTACATAACTTTAGCGTATCTTTCCATGAATTCATGGAATTTGAGATACTGATTTTCATGTGAAATTTGGTAGAGTAACATGGTAACTGCTAAGAGGAAACCATTTGATCTCTTCTTGGAATATGTTCCTTTTCGATGAAAATGGTCTACGCCATTTTCAGTACAACAAACAACAGAACTGCATATTTGTATTATAGGCCGTACCCATTTCATTTTCAAAAAGAGACTTCTTATTCGCGCAAAAAGGGAAAACCGACATTTTTCACGAAACGTTTTTTCAATTTATAGATACATTACAAATATCTGGAGAAAGAAGTAGACAACCAAAACCAGGAGAAGATAAAGAAATAATATTCGAGAGACAAATCAAAGAAGAAGAAACTGGTTGAATAAAACAGATCCACGATGGACCCTAGAGAGTCGTAATGCAGGATCGATGCAGGTCGCAGGACAATATAAAAGTGATTATCAGAAATTATAAAGTAACGTGTGATGCAAATATTTTATCCAGAATTATAGCTCCGTTGATTTTTGGGGTAGCGTCTCTGAAGCAAATTAATGACTGTTGTTTAACTTCAGTGACAGCAAAAAAAATGCTTACATTCGAACGGTTGCAACATGTTCATTCGAAATCAAAAGCATAGTAAATACTGGATTATTTCGGAGTTTAATCCCTTCAGTGAAGTCCCCTGCGACTCGTGCGACCTGAACAAATCGAAACCATGCACTCGTAATTCATAAGCTTTCGAGCAAAGCAAAAGTATATCACTCATAAATGAGCCAAGTAATCCAGTTGATAGACAAATAAGTCGAAAGGCTTCATTCACCTATATTTAGGATCTGGAACTTTTAAACAAAATTTCCTTAGAATAATGAACTGGAGAAGGGGACGTTATCATCGAAAGGAGGCAGCAGAATGTCTACCAGTAACGTAGAAGTCTGTTTGGATATAATTTTATAACTTCGTTGCTTTTTTTGGAAAATCATAAAAACAAGGAATAGAAGAGCTTAACATACTAAGGTAATTGGAGAATTCGATCATTCTTGGTCATGCTCTTGTCTCCTTTGTAAAACTGCAACATTAGCAGGTATTTCTGGATAATGTACCATGTGTGGCCTCTTCATTTAAGACGGTGTATTATCACAATTACTATTAAAAACATCATCCGAGGAGTTTCCAAATACCTTCTGCAAAGTGACAGTATTTTCTTCATAGAGGAAAAATAAAATAATGAAATCTAACTTCATCAATCAAACAAGCAACATAAATCTCTCTAAAGGGAAATGAAATCTGCATTAAGTAACCCAAATCCCCCCTAAAACCCCTAATCCACAAATCATGCATAATGGCGCACATGCCTTTCGCTCACAATAACTAGCTCGTGCGACCAACAAAGATACAAACACAAATATTTATATTATATATATATATATATATATATATATATATATATATATATATATATATATATATATATATATATATATATATATATATATATATATATATATATATATATATATATATATATACACACACACATATACACACACATATGTATATGTATGTGTATACATACATATATATGTATACATATGTGTGTGTATGTGTGCGTGTATAATGCACTATGTTGCTGTAAATTAATGAGTATAATTGATGTAAGTACGTATTTATATTAATAGGGCGACAACGACAACGATTTGTTTATCAGGTTAAGGAATCATTTCAAAGCGAGAGCTTTTGTTTTGCAATTTTTTATTAGCTATAAAGAGCGAATAAAATATTTTTTTTTATTTTATTAAACTGCGAATCTGGTAATACATTAAATATTGCAAAACAAGTTAGACTATATTATTGTTTTTTTTTTTTTTTATCTACTCGTTCACAGACGAGCGCATAACCAAGGCACAGAAATACCCATAATGTATCGCCAACTGAAACCAGAATACCACAGAAAGCCAGGGACTCACATCAAAGACGGATTCATGCATAGCTGTGGAGTATCATGGCAAATGATACAGCGAAAAGCCTTACGGGTATTTGTGTGAATGTTGCTAAGTGAAACAGATCCCGAACAAGTCAGCGCTCTCTTCCATAAGTAAATAGATTAGAATACATTTGCTCTCCCCACCCCCCAGGAATCTTCAGTCATATTTACGCACGCACATACGCATGTAACACTTACACAAACACGCACACACGCATATATATATATATATATATATATATATATATATATATATATATATATATATATATATATATATATATATATATATGTACGTATGCATGGATAGGTATATATGAATATGTAGTGAGTATTCTTCTGACGAGGTTAACACCGAGAAATATCTTTACCCTTCAAAACTATTCTAAAAGAAGAGCTCTAACAGCACCTGGAAATTCATTTACTACACTACTGAACTACAATTTCCAATATCATTAATAACTCACCTACTGTAGAGCCAGGCACTGGAACTTCCACTCACTCCCGAGCCTCAGAAAGACTTCGATCCAAAGGCCATTTCATTCTGCTGAAGAAAAATAGTAATATTTAAATAACATTAACTATTGCATTTTATAAAATTTTAACGCTGTAACCGTTACATGTAAACGGCAAACATCAATTTAAAAACTTTAGTATATATATATATATATATATATATATATATATATATATATATATATATATATATATATATATATATATATATATCAGTACAGTAAGCTACAAACGTCCTTCAATATCCAATTCGCTCTACCTCGGAAATAATATATTTTCATATATGTTACCGAAGGGAATTTTTTAGTTGATAATAAGTTCGTCGTCCCGTGGGCTCGAACCAGCGAAGGACAAGAACTCAGGACTACAGTGGAAGCATTAACCCATCCGGCCAGCAAGTGGGGTATAAGTGGATATCGGCTCCCATCTACAAATCCCCCGTCGAACTCATGTGTTTGTATTTAGAGACGATATCCACCCACCTCTGCCATGTTGACCGTGTAATGCGTTTGTCGCACGCAGCCATATTATGACTTTTTATCACATCACCGTGATTCATATACAATCAGTAAGCTACAAACGTCTTTTAATATCCAATTCGCTCTACCTCTAAAATAATATATTTTCATATAAGTTACCGAAGGGGAATTTTTTAGTTGGTAATAAGTTCGTCGTCCCGTGGGCTCGAACCAGTGAAGGACAAGAACTCAGGACTACAGTGGACGCATTAACCCATCCGGCCAGCAAGTGAGGTAAAAGTGGATATCGGCTTCCATATACAAATCACCCGTCGAACTCAGGTGTTTGTATTTAGAGACGATATCCACCCACCTCTGGCATGTTGACCGTGTAATGCGTTTGTCGCATGCAGCCATATTATGACATTTTATCACATCACCATAGTCCTGAGTTCTTGTCCTTCGCTGGTTCGAGCCCACGGGACAACGAACTTATTATCAACTAAAAATTCCCTTCGGTAACATATATGAAAATACGGAAGAGGTAGAGCGAATTGATATTAAAGGACGTTTGTAGCTACTGATTATATATGAATCATATGATAAAAATCATATATATATATATATATATATATATATATATATATATATATATATATATATATATATATATATATATATGTGTGTGTGTGTGTGTGTGTGTGTGTGTGTGTGTGTGTGTACATGTATGTATGTGTGTGTGTCGAAGTTCTACTGCACGATTCGGCAGTAAAGGTATGAGAAAGCAGTTGTTGTTGTGACGCAATTTATCCGGACCCACCTGTTATGGGAAATTTAGGTTCCAACTTCGTATATGACTTTTGTGAAAGTGGTAGCGCCCTGGCCTTTCATCAGAGAGACTGAGTTCCGACTTTCATGTGAGTCAGAAATTTATATATATATATATATATATATATATATATATATATATATATATATATATATATATATATATATATATATATATATATATATATATATATATATATATATATATATATATATATATATATATATATATATATATATATATATACATATGTGTGTGTATGTACATGAAATCTTAACTTTTATCAAAAGGCAGCACAAATAGTTTTATTCTTAACCAGATCCTCTGATGAATAAACCAAATGCCAGACGAAACAAGGGTTCAAGGAACACTAGACTTTGGGCAACATGAAACTCCCAAAAGATGGTGACCAAAACCAAGACCTAAAACTTAACAATTACCTATTAATTAACACTTCATACTTAAAATTATGGTAACCCTCCCCGAAAAACTGCTGGATTAACTAGAGAAAAAGACATGAGCATACAGTACGCGTACACTTCCCTCAATCTCCTTCCTAGTTACTATACCGAAAAGTAAGACATGCCAGTGATAAAATGAAAACAACTTGCATGTATACGATAGGCGGAGACACAGATAGGAAAAACCTTAAGAGATTACTAACTAATTTCCTTAACACCAACAATTTACAAAAGATATGCATGCACCTTAATTTTTATCAATGATACCTAAATGTTGAAAATACACTCGTACTGTCTGCAGCTGAAAAACGCTGTTATTCTCATTAATGCTGTGGCTGGAGATTTCTCTTGTCACAAATGTGGTCAAGTAATTATAGGCAAAAGGAATCCTCACACTTCTCCGGCCGCCAGAGGCTTCCTTATAATTTCCAGAGTATCCAGTAATGCGCTCACAGGCAAGGTTGGACCTTGCTGCAACAGTGATGGGCGACAGCGAAAACCCACAACTATGCTTGCGCAGGGGGAGCACAGGTCAGGCCCCATACCAACAGCAGAAGAAAGTGAAGCAAACGAGCTTAAAATACTCCAGCCTTGACCAGAAAGCAGTTTTGACAAAGCCATGAACTAAGAGCAAAGGCAAAGCTGGGTGCTGTACCTCGCTGCAGGGAACCGTAGAAGAGTTAACTTTCGCCTAACGAAAATGTTCCCCCACATTTAAGTAGGGGCGTTCAGAAAAAAAAAAAAAAACCAAAGCGAAAAACCATCAGGCAAAGAGAAGTAATTATAGATGATGATACAGCGCTCGTTGAAATATGAACTATAAGAAAACTGAAAGGGTGAGATTTGGGAAGACACAAAGGGTAAACGGGTTATTAAGGAAGGAAAGACCGACGTGAAAAAATACTGTCAAGTAGTAGTCACAAAATCATGAAAACCAGAGACTGAGTGTAAGAAAGAGGTGAACGACGCAATGTATGCATAGAGATATGAACAGCTCATGATAAGCCATCTATACAGGTGCATGAAACAGTTATGAAAGCTTTTTTGCGCATGGAACACTGAGTTTTACGCACTCACTGAGCAGTTCTAGTGATCACTGTCTTCCTTTTTCGGAGTCATCCCCTGTTGAATATATATATATATATATATATATATATATATATATATATATATATATATATATATATATATATATATATATATATATATATATATATATATATATATATATATATATATATATGAAATTTTTATCACACCGTGATTTATATACAATCATGAAGCTACAAATGTCGCTTAATATCAAATTCACGCTACCTCGGGAGTATCTCCGATGGAGAATTATCACCGAAGAGGAATTTATATAAGTGATAAATGAATTAGTACCACCGGGATGCGAACCCTTGACATGGACCCATTCAGCGACTCCAGTAGACGTTACCACCACCGAAGGAGAATTTGTATAAGTGATAAATGAATTAGTACCACCGGGATGCGAACCCTTGACATGGACCCATTACGTTACCATCTTTGTTTATATAAGTGATAAATGAATTAGTAAATATGACATGGACCCATTCAGCGACTCCATAGACGTTACCACCGCGCGGTGGTAACGTCTATGGAGTCGCTGAATGGGTCCAATACTAATTCATTATCAAATCGCGAACCCTTGACATGGACCCATTCGATATAGACGTTACCACCGCGCGGTGGTAACGTCTATGGAGTCGCTGAATGGGTTTATCGTTGTCCCGGTGGTACTAATTCATTTATCACTTATATAAATTTCGGCGATAATTTCCATCGGAGATACTCCCGAGGTAGCGTGAATTTGATATTAAGCGACATTTGTAGCTTCATGATTTTATATATATATATATATATATATATATATATATAATATATATATATATATATATATATATATATATATATTATAACACACTGAGCAGTTCTAGTGATCACTGTCTTCCTTTTTCGGAATCATATATGTTATATATATATATATATATATATATATATATATATATATATATATATATATATATATATATATATATATATATATATATATATATATATATATATATATATATATATATATATATATTACACATTCACTATTGATAGTAACCTAACGCACTTTTAATTAATGCCGAACCATATATCTTTGTTTTCGGCGAAATATGTGCTTTGCCAAGTTACTTTTCACAATGCATTCTTACCAAATGCGCATGATCACATACTGTATCGTTACTCTCAAGTTTCGCTGACGTCTAAATTACGAACATCATTCAACCATTTAGGAAGCGGAGTTTGCTCGGAAATATGACCGCCCCAGGTGGTGTAAGGCTTACACCTGCGTTGAAGAAATTTATGAAAGCAATATTTATCGAAAGGTTAAGCGTCATCCATTCAGGTATTAAAATACAGTTTAATGGCTGTAAAACATAAATTATCCGATATCAAGGCCTTGCACTTGACGTGGTATTGAATGATGCTTCAATAAATTTTTGGTGAAAAATCATTTCGGCATATTCCCTAAGATTACTGTGGTGTTCCGAGATGAGATAATATGTAAGTAACCAAATAGCTTTATATTATTGTGTTTTGCAGTTAATGGCATTCTAGATAACAAATGAACTATTGCATAGTGGCCTAATTTCGAATATATGTAACTGCTGACATTGAACATTTATTGACCTTAAATCCGAACATTTTTGTCTATATATTATGAACAGACTTTGCATTCTTTGACTGCTCATAGCCATGTGAACTTCTTGACAGTTGAGCAAGAGCTTTAATACAGAACATTGTACAGAGGAGATGTATCATAATTCAATTACAAAGCTTTAGTTGTTTGACAGCTACTAGGGTGCAATACTGCCACTGCAGAGCTGGACAATCAATTCCGTAAATTCGATTCACCAAGGATACACGGATTTGACTGCTTTCTTTTACTACCCCACCCACCTTCCCCCTCCACAAAAAAGGCCAAGGTGCTGTATATGTCAAAATGGAATAAGGATTTCGTACTGGAATAAGGATTTCGTACTATCAAAATGAAAAGCCAAAGGTGGGCCAACCTGCGTTGTGTAAAATATTCTGCACTCACCTGCAACTTAGCGCTGATTTTCAATGACTGGATTGAAATAATTTTATTGCTTTTCTGTAATTCATCTTGGATGAATTTTTAATAGATTTACCTTCACGACTCCAAGGAATATAATTTTAAACAATGGTAAGAATGACCCCTTCTATTAACAAAGTATAACATTACTGTTTAAAGAATAAATACAGAACAGGGTTGGGGAGTGAGAGAAGTGAATTCATCCTTATTCACCGCAACACCAAGTTAATCAGTAGGGTGACTAGTACTGACATGAGTTGTAAACACTGCTGGTGATTTTAGCTATATTCCTTTCCTGATAATGATGTTGCAGTCCTGCAATGTGAATGGAGAAAATCAACAATGATTTGAAAAAAACAGCAATCGGCGAGCTGTCAATCAGTCTCACTAGAAGAGCAAGAATCTTTGGAGGCAGGGTCTCAAGAGTAACCCTGGCAGTACAGTTAGGCCAAGGCATGACAGAGGCTTGGGTCAGGGAATTGGCAATGTTAATCTTGTGGCTCATCCAGACTAGTCATCTTTCCCACATCAGCAGTAATTCATGACCAGGTGGGGCAACAGATTAGCCTGCTTGCACAACCAGTAAAATACAGGGCTAATCATGTATGGGTGCTGAGACCTCAACTTACAGTAATGAGTTTTAGGAGTTGGCAAATGAGGGTTACGACTTAGCATCTCTGGGAATGGACTATGTCTAGGAATTCGTGTGTGCGTGTGTGTGAAAATAATTGATTAACTAACGCTCAAAAAGATACGTGAAGTATAAGTTATTAGACAACTGGAGAATATGAATAACATGGATAGAAGGGGATTAGAAATAATGCATAAAATGGGTCAGAAATAATGGAAAGGATAAATAAAATGAGGCAATGCCTGGTTAACCCCCACAAGTATTTTGTTATAGCTTGGTAATTCATTTTATGTTTTGTCTCGCAGCTTTAAAACATTACTGTTGTTACTGTGACATTAAGCTTTCACTGGGCAGTATTGCAGTTCCTGTAACTTTCGGGTTTCACTGAAATGTTAATTCATATAGGCCTATAACGAACCATGCCAAGTGAATCCATTGCAATAATCTGTTGTTCATTGGTTGCTTTTATTTGCTTTATTTGCAATTATTTACATTATGTCCCACTTTGTTTTTAATCATGAATTTACTTAGATTGACTGATAAATTCTGCAAGGCGAGATCCCCTTACTTCAAGCATATTTTGTGATCCTAATGTAGGAACATGCATCAGTTGACAATTTTCTAAATTCCCAGGGTGTTGTATGACATGATATTTCCAAAAAACTACCATCTCTTGCTGTTCATAAAAGGGACTTAGGGGATCTTGGATAAATGTTAACAACGGGCGTAGGGGGTCATAAGTCATAAGCCACTGCTTGACCTCAACAACACTGAGCCCAGTGGGCTTACAGGTACAGGAAATCAATTTTAGAGGTACAGGTAATCAATTTATCACCCAACATGTACCTTAGGCCAAAATTATATATTACAAGAAACATGAGTATGGAGGCAAGAGTCTATAAATTAGCTGAAGATATTAGACATAAAGAAACAAGAAACATGAGTATGGAGTGGTAGCAAGAGTCTACAGAAAGAAAATGAAGACTATCCCTGATAAATTATATATTACAAGAAACATGAGGATGGGGATAGCAAGAGTCTACAGAAATTCTGAAGACAGAGTTTCTTGTCAAGAACAACTACAATACTGAATGTATATGAAGATTTTATTTTCCAGGAAGAGTCTACAGAAGCGAGTGCACAAAGAAGACTAAGAACAATGAACTCTTCACCGATGAGCCTAGCTATACTATTTTGTAAGCGATTAATAATCTACTCCATTAAAACATTGGATGGGAAAGTCCGCCATTACACCTCACTTGTTTGAGTCAAATATGACCTTTCAGTGTGATGCACAATGATATCCTCAACATAGGAATAAGGTAATTCAGGAAAAAATCTTCCGAAAAAACTTTCAGAATTGTGAGTTAAGTATATCTTAGTTTAACCAGACCACTGAGCTGGTTAACAGCTCTCCTAGGGCTGGCCCGAAGGATTAGACTTATTTTTACGTGGCTAAGAACCAACTGGTTACCTTACAGCTTATTGTGGAATCCGAACCACATTATGACGAGAAATGAATTTCTATCACCAGAAATAAATTCCTCTAATTTTTTGGCGGCTCGGAGAGTCGTGCTTGCCAGTCGAAACTCTACCACCCTCCAAAGAACAATTTAATTGTTTGACAAATTAGTGAAAGGTCCTCTATCAGATAAATACTTCTACAAAATGGAATTACTTTGTAACTATTTAAACCAAAGTCTTATTTTTTTCCTCGGTGTTTGTACCAACAGAGTCTAATTTTAATGGCAAACCATGATTATAAGCGTAACTAAACAACCGCTTCCCAGAGAGAAAATCATTACAAAGGGCATGTGTGTGTTCTTCCTCAGAGGAAAGATCACCATAGCGATCAAGAACCTGTCATGTCAAGAAAAAAAAAAACACGCACACGCACAAACAAAGCCAACAACAGGATGAAAGGCAACTGATGAAACTAACATGCCCTACCAGACAATTCCTCCTTCTCGCCAACCCTTGTCGGACATTTTAGTTCTTGAAAAATTCTCGAATTCACAATTATTTTTCCTCTCAGATTCAGGCTTCTAAACATTACATCTGGTTGCGTATGGAATTCGATTCACCATGCAATGGTAGCTATAGATTTTGCTTCAAGATATTACTTGTACTTGAAATCTGTCATTTTCTCTTATTCAGTACATACTATCAATAAGTGCCTCAGCTCCTTGTTTCCCTGTGATCCTAAGGCCGGCTTTCATTTTATTTCCTTGAAGCAACCTGGAAACACATTTTCCCATCGACTTTTAAATATGATAGGGTCATATCGATGTGTATTTAATTTCATTTTCAACTGAAGGAAATTACGGAGGTAACTGGTGCTATGTTCTCTTCGTTTTTTTAATGTTTAATTATTTTTATTTATTTATTTGTTTATTTATTTTATTCATTTCTTTATTCAGCCGTATTAATTCAACGTGATCCAACCAAACAATACTTACACCAACTAATTTTAATTAATATTCTCCTATTTATTTACTTCTTACACAAAAAATTGGTTTCTCTCTTAATCAAATAAGTTAAATGTGCAATGTCAATGAAGAATGTGCTAAGTAAAAAATGAGATCAAACAAATCCCTAATAGCTTGAAGTCTTGAAACTGAATTTCAAGAAAGAGCCAAGAATATACAGAATAATTGTGTATAAAGTTTCAAAATAGAGTGGCAAACATCTTGAAAGCCGCGTACGAGAAAGAAACACAACATTATCACAAGAACTTCAAGATCATGCATAATATGCTTTCCAAATCTCGTGAATTTTGCAGCGAGAGGAATAATACGAAACTTCTCATGGTTGTGAATATAAAGTCAATTTCAAATGCCGCACTTCGGAAGTAATTAGGGGGCGTTTATAAGAGGGGGAATAATAAACCCCGAAGATTACAGGAAACAAAATCAGCAAGGCACTTCGTAGTTCAGACATTTTAAATATATAAGTTGTTCACATGTTAGCGAAGTTTCGAATATAATGGGCAGCTGTTTTCCTTAACTGGTAATTATTTTTCATACAAACAAAATTACAAAAGAATTTGTTTCTTTTGAGTAAACACAAATGAATTTATAATGCTATTACTCTAACAATATTTTAGATATATAGATATTTTATTACTCAAAATTCTTAGCAACAATCATATATCATTTATTGACTTGCTTGTGTATTGAAAAATTTGAATTATTTTGTGCGAATATTTGAAAACCTGCTTTTCGTGTTCCTTCCTAAATCTTTATCAGTGAAATCTCTGTAATTCCAAGATTATAGTTTACAGTTTTATTTTTGTAGCATAAAAAAAAAGAGGGCAGTCATGTATTACAAACTGTAGATGTTGTGTTTAGTCTTACTGAACCATTATAAAGTTTTTTTGTTTTGTTTTTTTGAGCCAGTGTCATCGCAAGGGAATTATATCGAAACATATTAGTTAAATCTTTCATAAAGATAATTTCTTAATGCACATAAATAAGAGAATTATCACACACATCTTCATCACATTCTTCTCTTCTAGAGAAAAATATTAGAACAGAAAACCGCTCCACTAATATTCTTTTACAGCGAGAGTACAATTACGTTCCCACTATCACTCTCTGTCTTTCTACATCTATCAATCTATCGAATGGAATTATGTGCTGCCTGCTTCATTTACTCACTGCTCTCTGTCAGCGAGTACTAACAGGAACATCATTATAACTTACTGTATATTAGCCTGTCAACGTCAATCAGATAATTGTAAACAATATCACTCTGAAGGTATAATGTTTCTTTATTTAGCATTCTATTTACACCACATACCTCAGCTTTAAAGGAACGTTATTAGCTCATTATTAGGCCACGGAAAGGTACCCCTACATTAAAAAACATTTCGTTAATCGATATTCTTTCGGAGTTTTTAACATTTAATTATAGAAAGCGAATTCCCTTACATACATTTATCAAACAACTTTTCGAGATATACAGCATGAAATAATGGGGAGAGAGAGAGAGAGAGAGAGAGAGAGAGAGAGAGAGAGAGAGAGAGAGAGAGTAAAATGACAATTGAAGTTAGCTATAAAGTGAAAACTTGACTTCAGACTTGGAAGTTTACACGAACTTATGTCGTTTAAAATATGATACTGCTTAAAGAACCATATATGATTGGGTAAAGACATTTATTCAAAAAAAATGCAATATTTCATGATGTGTACCCTACTGCAATGTGTAAAATTTTATTTAAATATATATATATATATATATATATATATATATATATATATATAAATATATATATATATATATATATATATATATATATATATATATATATATATAAATAAATATATATATATATATATATATATATATATATATATATATATATATATATATATATATATATATATATATATATATATATATATATATATATATATATATATATATATATATATATATATATATATATATATATATATATATATATATATATATATATACAGTATAATCTAATATCGACAGCACCAGGCTCTCTTGCTTAAAGGCTAGTCCTTAATCTCCGTGCTCAGAGGAAAATGTGTTTTGCAGAGTTGCGTTTCCCAATGCATTCCAAACAAATGTGCAAGGCATATATCGTTGCTTTCAATGTTCGCTTATGTCAAAATTACGAATATCACTCATCCATTTGAGAAGCGGAGTTTGCTAAGAACTACGACCGTCCCAGCTGGGTTAAAAAACATTACATTTTCATTTAAACTTATGAAAGCAATATTTATCCAAAGGTTAAGCGTCACACTCCTGGTAAAAAAAAAAAATAGTGTTTAATGGCTCGGAAACAAAATTATCCGAAATCAATCACTTGCACCTTACGGGATACTAAATAAAGCTGCAATAAATATATAAATGAAAAATGTCTTCGGCATAATCTATTCCTAGCGATGATTTTGGAGTTTCGAGATACTATGAGATAATGCATTAAGAATTAAATGGTATTACTATAATGTATTACTATACTTTAATGAAATTCTAAGTAATAATCGAAATGTTGCACAATGCCCTATTTTCGAAAATAAAAAAAATTTCTGCAACGTGTCATCTAAACTATATATATACATATATATATATATATATATATATATATATATATATATATATATATATATATATATATATATATATATATATATATATATATATATATATATATATATATATATATATATATAT
>NC_089788.1:15818749-15827012 GCF_040412425.1 Macrobrachium rosenbergii | reverse complement strand
GTATGACTATATAAGAACACTGAATGGTCTTCGGTCTTTGGCTGTGGTCCAACTGTCACATGTTAGGTGTGAGGTTACGCTCTTTAATATTCAGAAATGGGGAGTTTCCCTCTAGTAGTTTCTCTGATATCGTTCTATCACATGAATATATAATATATATATATATATATATAATATATATATATATATATATATATATATATATATATATATACACATAACATATATATATGTTATATATATATATATATATAAATAAAATAGTATATATATTATAAAATATCACTGCTGTTCGCCCTATATGTATTTAGGGTGTAGGAATATTAGTCAGATTGACCTCGACAGAGAACATCTCTGCCCATATGATAGGCTGAGACAATTCAAAATAACGATCACACCCCAGTAGACAGATGGCGCCGCACATAGGCTGGGCAGTTTTAAAACAAAATATGCTAGGGCATTAGGGGACCTAAGCCTCAGAGAGGTTTACACTCAATGACCCTTAGTTATGGTGGCTTTAAGCTATCTTCCTCTTATTCTATGCATTCGGCAATGCCTTTGTCAAGAGGTTGGATTGCCCGAGAACTACTAATGTCAAGAGTCCACCTCACTGGCGGGAACGCGAGCGAGGTCATTTTTCCAGAGAAAGTGTCTGTCTCTGAACCAAGGTGGCGCTGCGTGCCCGAACGATATGGTTTGTTCTTTATCACTTTTACTCCTACATCTATCTTAATTAGTGAATTGGGAAGACTGCCAGAATCCGACTCCTGAGGTCCTCGTTTGCGCAGCGACTCGACATTCACGGTAAGTCCGATTCTTGTTGAAGCTTCGTCGATTGACTAGTAACTTTTTCTGTATTTCAAATTTTCTTTGTTTTTCTTCCTTCAGCCACCACTTAGGGTAAAGGTGTTTCTGAAGTCTAGATTAAGCCAAATTATTATATTGTTAGCTTCAACCCGTTATTCCAGTAACATACCTAGGGGGGTGAGCAAAACAGTTTTAAGTCTCGATGTTTTTTAGCGGTCGAATGTTAAAGCGTGTTTCTTGTTTGAAATCTAAATTTATCTTCACGTAGAAATTTGTATACATCCGGCAGTTGGAGGACAAATCTAAAGTCTTTATTCCTCAAATATTCTTGTTAAGGTTAATTACCTTAACTGGCGACTTTGGCTAATTAACGGCTGTCTTTGAGGTTAACTTTTGGCTGTAAAGTGGCAGGTTACGTGTATTCTTGGTCTGCAGGGCCGTAAAAATTACGTGAATTGAATAATAATGATCAGCCAAGACACACACGTAACATTACATATATAAAGAATATAAATAAATTTATAGAAAGGATCTGGATAAAATATATTAAATTACATTAATTCCAAAGATAAAAGTCAAATTTTTAACAAAACCATTTTACTCTTAAAAAAAGAACCAGGCATAATAAAAAGCAGACAAGAGATTAGTTATAATAACAGGTAATTTAATTAAATAAAAAAAGGAAATGCGTGAAGTCGTTCTGCGCAATCGAACCTTTCTGCACAGCGTTTAATGCAGGGCATTTTACCCGTTCGGACCTGAGTCAAGTCGTTTCATGCAACGAATCTCTGAGGCCGAGAAAAGTGACCTACAAAAATTACACAAAAGGAATGTAGTGCCAGTCGCATGATCGATCGTTATTGTTCATTAAATGAAATAAAATCAGTTAAACCTGTCAGCTGAAATAGCAAACGAACGAAATTGTAAGGTAAAGATGAGCAACGTAAATTTACAGCCCTGGTAGCCTCAGTTCTTTCATTCTTTTGTTTAATGTCTGGGTGCGGACGATAACAAAGACACAACGTTGACAGACAAATAGCCATCTTAATAGTAAAAACTTATACATGAAAACTATATTTAAAAAGTAAAATCTAATACCTGCATTTGTTCTATCGTTGTTTTGAATTTGGAATCTAAAAACCTAGGAAATACAAATTGCCAATTCCTTCAGCGTGTTCCAATGGGTATTCTGTTTTGAACTGTTTTGGTGCAGAGAACCTCCATTTGACGTTTTCGCTCCGCATTAAGGTTTGAATACATTAGGCCTAATGGACCGGGCCGCCATTTTAAGAATAAAAATGTTATTGTGACCAGACTTTGCTCCCCGCACATAATCTGGGTCATTTTTCTTTCAACACCTGATCAAATCACGGGTTCGTTAGACAGACTTTTTGAAGACAAAACCAAAAGATAATTTAGGTGGAAAGATTGGGGTGGGAGGGACGGTTAGACGTAATACCATAACAAGTTGTTATCAAATACATGCTTAATAATCATATAAAAAAATTTAAAATTGTACGCTAAAAAGTCTTACGATCCATTCTTTCTCCCAGTAAAATTAGTCGATAATAAGCAATCCCTCAAAGCTCTCTCTCTCTCTCTCTATATCTATCTGATTTTATTAGATCCATGCCATTGTGCATTTATAAGATCAGTTTGCTAAACATGTTCTCTCTCAGCAAGAAATTAGCTGATTATAAAATTCCCTGTGAATCTCTCTCTCTCTCTCTCTCTCTCTCTCTCTCTCTCTCTCTCTCCTCTCTCTCTCTCTTTCTCTCTCTCTCTCTCTCTCTTCAAAGAAAAAGAATGGCCTGACACTAGGCTGATAATTAACTCAAATAGCTCATTATAACCAAATAAAGAAACTACCTCTGTTCCACAATAGATGAGGACAAGTTATTTAATTACCAATTTTGATTAACTGTTGGTTAAGTGAGGTCAGGCAGATCAACCAATCGTTTTTTCACCCTCTGAAAGCTATAATTCCCTCCCAGTAACACCCTCCAGCCACCGTGATCTTTTCAAACAAAAAAAATTGGAAAAATTCATTATTCCTCCCATTGTATTCAGCTAATTTAGTGCCTGACATCACTGAATACTGTTACTTCTCTCTCTCTCTCTCTCTCTCTCTCTCTCTCTTCTCTCTCTTCTCTTTACCTATATATATCTTCATTGTTGCACAAAGGTGTGATTGTAATAAATACCTCCCATATAGCCTAGTTGGTGGTAGAGGGTGTGTAGATACACATTGGCACCATATTACTAACCCCATATAGGAATTAATTAAAAGAAAACAAACGGGAACATATATAGAATTCTTATATATATATATACCTTAATATTTATCTTGCCTGGGGATACTGAGTATACCATGTGACCTGTCACGGTCATACCTAACTACAGTGACTGCTATTTGTATATATGCCATCGTCATTGTAGACACTGTCCTCGCTGCCAGGTGTAAAGGGTTCTAGGTATGTTTAGTTCGCCCTGATTGTTACTCAGAACCATTTGCAGAGCATTTAAACCTTCCTGGGGCTGGGGAAAATAGGTCTCAATTTGGCTCAAACTCTACCAATAAAGGTCAAGGAGCAAGCTAGACGAGTATTAAGCCATGTGATTTATTTGAGACACCTTAAGCTACAAAAAGACTCTTTAGTTAAAAATTAATGTATATAAATATATATATATTATATATACAACACAACCACCATCTTCTAGCTAACTTTTACTCATAGATAATAGGGATAGAATGTGTGTGTGAATGTGTGTGTTGTGTGTGGATGTATGTGTGTGTATAACATACAATTGAATGAGACAGGAATTGTATTTATATATTATACCTAATATAGATAAATAGATAAATAGATTAGATAAAGATAGATAGACCAGTATACTAATGTAAAATTGTCATTAATCATTTACTAGATATAAATGGCAGCTTTAAAGTTATAAATTTCCTCTTTATTACCTATAGATAAATATATAAATAAACTCCCCCTTATAAAGAAGCAAAAAGAACTATCGATAAATTGTCCCTCTTTAAAAATGCAACTAGTTCATGCTTCTCCTGATCAAACTCAAGAACTAAATTAACATTTTCTAAAAGCGCGTGCTCGTTGCCAGTGTCAGTTAAAACACGAAGTTTAGTGATCTTCCTTTTTTCAGCGCTCTGTCTCATACCGATCCCGGGATTATTGACAGTCTATTAGTGCACCGTAAATTGAAATCACTAAAGTGTTAATCTTATAGGATTATCGTATCAAAACAATAAATGCAAAATGATAAGGGGTTGCATTATTTACAAAGAAGAAAACTGATTCTACGGCTTCCGCTCGGCACATGGCTTTAGCGTGGCAAATATTTCAGCTATTGTTTCCAATTCAGAGGAGGAGTTTCGTTTGACAAAATAATACGGTTTTGCCTTCAGGAATAAAAATGACAGTTGTGGATTGTGACCGTTGTACGCTGAAACAGGAGGCGCAACTGTTGCAGGTGGAATCAGCAGTAATACGACCTACTGTTTGACCATCACAAGAAAGCTGAAAATACAAATTTGGTGAACGGAGTGAAAAATAGCAGTCCAGATATGAATCGTGCTATGTGAATTGAGATAAAACGCAAGTCATACTTCGTGTTTTTTTGACAAACAAAAACAATATTAACAAAACTGGACAAAAATTGTTGTTAAATACAGTTCAAATAAACAGTTTGTCCATCACGGGCCCGGGGTTATTTTTCTAGATTGTATTTATCATTTATATATATTTGACTACATAAATGTTTATATTTTATGTCTTTTTAATTAGATCTAATAAAATAGGGATTTATATAATTTATTATGCGCGCATTTTTAAATGAAACAATTTGTATTTATTTTCAGATTATTTAAACAATAAACTTAACCAGTCAACAAACATTGAACTGGAACATATAATGACAGAATGCGAAACTATGATAAAAAGGGCAAGTTCATTAAAAATTCATTATACGAAAATACCAAGAGGGCTAAAAGCAAAATACAATCCCGTCCACGTAAAGAGATGAAAATAATAATGACTTTCAGGTTTGCCTTTTCACCCTAATTTCTTCATTAACAATGTACACAATTAAGTAAATATTCTGACGATTTGCATCGAAAACGTACGGGTGACGAGAACACAATTAGGAAAAGACTGTTCGGAACAAAACTTTAGAAGAAATGAAGATAGACGTAGGGGTGTATGAAATACCTTGCGGGGTTGTAATCTTAATTATCAAAAATCTGTCTTGGTATGCAAATTCAAAAATTAATGAAAATCAAAGGGCATATCAATCAATGTCCTCAATAACGTCTATATCAAACCATAGCTGAGAATTTACCACAGAATCAACTTAGAAGTCTAAATTTTTACAAGGGAAATAAATCAATGAGAGAAGTATTAGGAAGGGCCGTCAACATAGAACTCTATTAAATGCAGTATATAAGTCGTTTACAAAGAAATGGCTTTATCAAAAGACTTATTTGTTCAAAACTTATATCAAAATTTTAATTATGAAATCCTTGTCTACCAAAAGTCATCCTTCACTGTTAATACCTCTGCCTCTAGTGAAGACAAAAACGGGTTGCAAACTGTGCTGACAATTGAGGCGCCTATGCTGTTTGGAGAGGAGGCTGTAAGACAAATGGACTGTCACTCTTTGGAATCGCGACGGTTGGCTTGTTTGGCAGATCGAGGACATTCAATAAAATTACCTAATGATCATCATTTTTGTAATTTTCTGCATCTTATTTAGCCCTTGACTATTTAAAGTTTGTTTTAAATCCTTCATTATCAAGACTGTCAACAGCTGACAGTATTTAGCAAGGGTTCTCAGCATGCTCTCGAATTTCCCTTCTGAATTTATTTTATATCTTTAAAGTTATTTTACTTTACATAAATTATTTGTATTTTATTATTATTATTATTATTATTAAAATTATTCATATTATTAAAGAATATATACATTGTATATACATACATGTAAATACATACATACATACATACATACATACATACATACATACATACATACATACACACATACATACAAACATACATACATACACACATACATACATATTAAGCCTCAAATAACAGTTAATATCGATTTCACTGTACGTTGGGAGTAATTTAACACCCATTGGGAACTGAGAATTAATTACACCCATGGGGAATTTAAATGCCAAGTGCATCTGCCTTTCTCAGGATTCGAACCGGGCCATTGATTTAGAATATACAGTGACCATTCGGCTATCAAGCAAGAGAAAAGATGTCCTCTCTGCTGTAGAAGTATTCTTGTCAGGGTTTACACTTGGACACTCAGAATCAATATGAAACCTTCTCCATCATGACAGCTAAGTGCTAAGTATGGATCACAACGTTACTGTATGATAGCTTTGTCACTAATTCACACGTTGACATCTTTTAAGCTCTTGAATTGTATGCCACAACTTTCCCTTTATTAAAAAGAAAAGAATATCTATATATATATATATACTATATATATATATATATATATATTTATATAACTAGAAAAAGAATATATATATTATACATACAGTATCTTATTTACAGCAACAAAAATGGTTTTGGAAGGTATTCTGCCTCTGAACATTCAGGGCAGGTAACAAATTGTAAGAATATTTCCAAACGGCGGATTTCACTCCATATATTTTGTGAGGACTTGGCATTTCATAAGAAACTTCTTTTTTTTATGTGGTCTTCGATACACATTGCATATTTTATCAAGTATGCCATCATGGAAACGAACGGAACAGAACAGTGAACTGAAAGAACGAAACGGCCAAAAAATGATCATTGTACTGTTTTCTAAAGAAACAAAGCGCAACGTACTTTTATGTTTTTGAAAGAGAAGTGAATGGGCCTGATTAAATTTTATTTCGACCACAATTTTCCTTCCATGGAGTGAAAAAACTATAATAGGTGCAACGCTTACAATGTATCACGTGTGTCACCATGGAAAGGCCATAACAGTGAATCTCTGGTTCCGGGCTGTGGAGGCGGGGTGGGGAGGCGGAGGAGGATTTAGTCTGATGCCTCATGGCGCTGGATGACGCTCGATAGGAGCCGTCTAACTTATTTTTACGGTATTTAAATAGATATGCAGAATGTAATGTCATTTGAAACACAATAGTTTCTTCCTGTACATTAAAACATTCCTAAGATTAGAACGAGTAGAGTTTGTATCAAGCAGGCCGTTCTGCTAGGATCATAACAGGGCATAACAGAAACACGATATTAATAATGTTGATAAAAATAGCATGACTTAATTTCACAAAAATAAGTTTTATTATTTGTTATGAGCTACTCTCTCTCTCTCTCTCTCTCTCTCTCTCTCTCTCTCTCTCTCTCTCTCTCTCTCTAAGTGTAAGTAATTTTAATCTCTTGCACGTTTTACGCAGAACTACAACGTGAAGACTAAAATAACTGAATATTAAAAAGACGATGATCACAGACTTGACCAAGCAAAGAATATAGTTGAAAGTAAGTGCAAAGCGCCCCCTCCCCCATAAAAAATGTTTGAACAAGAAAACGTTATGGGTTCCTTTCGTGCAAAATGAACTCAATTGCAAACTTCATCCTTTCCGGATATGAAAAATCTTCCATCTCTGGGGTCATCGTTTTATTTTACTTAAAAAAGGTAAGTCACTGATTGCTTTATCAAAAATAAAGTCCCTTGCTTTTCCTTTTCCTTTTCCTTTTTTGGGGCACCAAAAATTCAGCCGTCATTAGACAGTGGGTGTCTTCCTTCCTGTCTTCCTTCGAAGATCTCCGTAGGGGGCTAGTGCCGTCAGTGCACCTCAAGCGGTGCACTGTAGACATTACTTAAGGCTCTTTGCAGCGTGCCTTCGGCCCCTAGCTCCAACCCTTTTCGTTCCTTTACTGTACCTCCTTTCATATTGTCTTTCTTCCATCTTACTTTCCAACCTCTCTAACAGTTGATTCATAGTGCAACTTGAGGTTTTCCTCCTGTTACACCTTTCAACCCTATTACTCTCAGTTTGCGTTTCAGCGCTGAATGACCTCAAAGGTCCCAGTGGTTGACCTTTGGCCTAAATTCTATATTCATTTAAATTCCTTCGAAAATATAAACAAGACCTGTTTTGATTTTATGAGAGCTTAATTTTCTTTCAAATTAGAACAATTATGCTTCCAGTAACATGAATATTGGTCTTATGAAATAACCAACAGCAACGGTTTTCATTGTTACTTTCCATGATGAAAGTGGCGTGAGACTCACGTGACCACTGAACCCTCCTTGAAAGAGACTGACAGAAATCTCTTCAGCAAGACGATTGTCAGGATTACGAGGTCCAGCACTGTCGTTTACGTCTTCCTTGTATTCAAATCGAGTGCTGTTTTTCAAAAGTCGTAACAAATAGGGACAACTATCAATCTTGTTAATTGCATAT
>NC_089788.1:15806249-15813749 GCF_040412425.1 Macrobrachium rosenbergii | reverse complement strand
TCCTTTAGGGAAGATTGGCGCTTTACCACTTCCATTATATAAATGGAACTATTAGGACCTACCCCTCGATTTCATTCGCTCTGAAATGTCAGTGACGAAAATGAAATCAAGGTTAAATGAAAACGCAATCTAATGTTTACCTATCTCCTCATACAAAATATTAACGAAATTAAATTGTTTTGCAACAGCACACTTATTTGATATACCCCTTTGCCGGGTTTTGAAATCAGAGTAAATGGAGAGAACTAACTGGAGGCGACCAGGACAATGATAATTATGAATTTAATGGAGCCGTAAAATGTGAAAAAGTTCTGCAGCGAAATCATGACTGCTTTCCATAGGACGCTGATTGGGCTCAACCCTTCACTTCGAAGGTTTCCGAGTGCCTATTGGAGCAAGGAAAATATTCTTTCAATCGAGGAATATACAGCTTCATAAGAATCGGGTTCTTCTTCTGTTAGATACACTGTTATACTTGTAAAGTTTGTTTTTTCCTCTTGTATGTTATCGTTTCTTGCGTAATATATCGATATTTTACAGTTTTGAAATTTACCTGCAAGAGCTTCGAAGTAAAGACGTATAGTTGAGGGGACGCTTGTCAAATGTTTTTTATTGCGTTATATATATATATATATATATATATATATATATATATATATATATATATATATATATATATTATATATATATATATATATAATTTTATCACATTACCGTGACATTTTATATACAAACATTAAACTACAAATGTCTTTTAAAATCCAATTCGCGCTATTTCTGGAATATCACCGAAGGGGAATTAAGAGTGATAAATGGATTGGTACCTAAGTGACTCGAACACCCGACAGTACCCTCCAACGACTTCCAGTCGACATTTAAGACCATTAGGCAATATACGAGGTGTGATCATAAAGTATCGGGACTGTTGGTTCCAGTCGACATTTAAGACCATTAGGCAATATACGAGGTGTGATCATAAAGTATCAGGACTGTTGCTATAGTAAAGAGCTAAAATAATCAGAATGAGGCCACTTGGCACAGACTGACCTTTGAACTCCCCACTAAGTTTTTTAGCGTCCTAGCTCACTTCCTCTCTTTACAGCAGTGCTTCGAAGGAATGTGTTTAGTGTCTGGTCGTTGCATTGACTATGATGGAGAAAGTTGAGCAGAGAATCTGCGTCAAATTTGCCAAAAGCTTGGCGATGTCTGTGCACAGACCTACGCAAAGTTGCAAAAAGTGTATGGAGAGAGTGTATGAGCCGCACACGAGTGTACGGGTGGTTCAGACGTTTTTAAGATGGCCGACAAAATGTCGATAGTGACGAACATTCTGAGAGACCAGCAGAACAGAAAAACATTGTTTTCTTTTACTACAAGGAATTGTTCATCATGAGTGTGCTCCACCTGGTCAGACAGTAAGCAAGAAGTACTACTGTGATGTGTTGCGGCATTTGTGGGATGCTATTCTTCGGAAAAGGACCAGAATTGCATGCGTTTGGTGAGTGTCAGTTGCACCATGAGAACGCACCTGCCCATTCAGCGCAGCTTGTGCAGCAGTTTTGGCCAAGCACAACATCCCCTAGGTCTGACAGCCACCGCATTCCCCAGATCTCGCCCCTTGCGACTTTTTCCTCTTAACAAAAATCAAATCCCACTTGAAAGGAAGATTTCAGGATGTCGAGGAGATCCAAGTAAAAGCGACGAGGCAGTTGCTGATTATCCCAGAAAACGAGTTCCAGGGAATGCCCTTCAAAGGAAACAGCTCTGGATAAAAGTGTGTAGTTTCCAAATGGGACTACTTTGTCGATATATTATATATATATATATATATATATATATATATATATATATATATAATCCCGATGGCTCCAGTCGGTTATGCAGCCGGACTTCGTAGAGGTCTGTGGCGCGGGTTCAAACCGCGCGGCTGATTCGTGTAGACATCCGGGATTATATATGTAATCAACGGATAAAAAAAGCAAATGGATGTTACAGACTAAAAAACACACAAAACAAAGCCACTAACAAACAATGCCGGCGCAATAATTACCGCTGCTGGGAAGAAAGGGCGTTGGGTCGGGTATGATCCCCATGAAATATAAAGCGATGTCAGGCAGGGCGGCCGATCGAGACCACAGGTCTCAAATAGTCCTTCAAAAGAAGGCATGTGAGATTATTATTATATAATAAAAATGGGAAAAATAGCACGTTAATAAGAAGAAAGAAGAAGAAGAAGATCATATATATATATATATATATATATATATATATATATATATATATATATATATATATATATATATATATATATATATATATATAATGAGATAGGAATTTGTGAGATTATGCATTACTAATGAGTAAATTACATGTATGAGCAAATTTATAGGTGTAATGGAGTAAAAACAGGAGTGAAGGTCAGTATATCTGACCATTATTTGGATGAACTAATAGTTAACATTTATCAGTTGAAGAAGATCGAATGACAGCATGATTTTAAATGTGATTAAGGCAGTATAAGTAGGAATGGTTAAGGGTATATGTGATGAAAAGCAACCCGGAGTTAGACACATATACGTAAAGAATATATAAGGTTAAAGTATCTCAGAATAAAAGATGCAAATCAGTATTTTAAAAATTTTCCAATTTAGAGGCTAGAAGAAAGGAACAGGCGAATAACACGTGAGTAGAACTTGTCAGTGTCGTTTTGAGAATGCCCCGTTGTAGTAATGAACTCATAAGAATGTAAGGCCAGACAGTTAAAAGCATCTAGCATGGCAAGACCTCCAGGAGCTGATGAGATTACAGTGAGATACTGCAGTATGGTTGTGAGATGTAGCAGACTAAGGGGTGGTATGATATGTCTGGACGAAGGAAAGGTTGAAAAGGAATAGTTAAAAGGAATCATTTTCTTTTCTATAAAGGTCAAGATTACAAGGAAGAAAAAGAATTACTGAGGTATAGCATTGAACAGTGCACCAAAGAAAGTGTGTGCTAAGATTTTGTTAACGAAAATAAGACAGGGAAGTGAAGAACAGTGTTGGGTTAGGCAGTGCAGAGGGTGAGTGGATTAAGTATTTATGAAATAGAGTAATTGTATCTGGAATATGTGGCTGTACAAAATTTAGGATACAATTAACTGAGAAGCTAGGTGAGGGACATTGAGGATGTATGGTATGTTAAATAAGTTGAGAGTGAATGTGAAGTTGTGCTAGAGTAATTGGGAGAGGGTCTGGTTTTATATAAAAGCAGGAGACAGTCAGCAGGATAGTGAGAAATGATATCTCAACGAACTTCCAATTATAGGTGAGATAATGATGGAGGGCAGTTGGAGAAGGCTAGGACTTGTTTTGCCTACTGTTCTGGGAGAATAGTGCATGAGTGTCAAGTGGTCTCCTTAGGGCATTAGAAGAGTTTAAAAACTTAGACCCACTTGGGCGAGACCTTTGAGAGTGGAGCTTTGCGGAAGTGAAAGCTCAGGAAAGGCATTAGTGGGAGAATTTCACAGAGACCCAGTGTCACACAGCACTGATGATGATGATGATGATGATGGTGAGGTGAAGGTTAGATCAGAGTTTTTCAGATGGTGTTTCATGTTGAAAGACCGTATGAGTGACAAAGTTTTTCTTTTGGCAAGGTGTTTACAAAGCCTTACCAGATACGTCTGTGTCCTGGTGTATAAAATAAAGCAAGGCATATTGATAAAATTCAGGAAAGAACTAGCTTTACCTAAACAAAAAAAAAAAAAAGACGAGAAGACACCCTTTCTGTCAGGGAGTATTAGCAACTGTAGGAATTCATTTAAATTATGTAAGTTTCCATTTCAAGGGATTAAAAGGCATGAAGTTGATCAAAGCAGATTTGAGTAACGATTTCACAGAATGTGGTGACTCCATTGAAACCTTTCAAAACAGAAACATACACCACTAGCGAATTTGGGACTTAACCTTGTTCATCTTGAAACATTACCCCCAATGAAAGGAAAATTTAGCAGAAGCAATGTGTCTTTATCTCAACTTTGGAATTGTTCCAATAAAATGACCTATGCTATCTTTCTCACCTCTCATTCTCTCTCTCTGTCGCCCTATCTCCATTCCCCCTTCCCCCCTCTCTCATTTTGTTCTAAACTCATCAAACTTGTCTGTTTCAGTCTCATTATATCACTTTTATATAATAAAGTTTTAATTGTTTGGAATCCTTGATCTTCGTTAAACGAATCTTGTCTCTGAACTTCGGGTTGAGAAATGTTTGAGAGAAGTTTAAGCATGTTTTCCTCAAAGTAACCTCTTCCATCAAGCGAAAGCAGCATCAACGGAACTTCTCTCGAGATGGGATGTCTTAGATTTACTTTTTTATATTTTTTGATAATTAGTTCTTCTTTTGGAGGAATTCTCGAGTTCTTCCGTACCTCACCGGGGGTAGCACGTTTGGTAGGATTGGAGAAAGTGATTTGCTTTAACGTAAAGCCGTCCCTATCCCTTTAAAAGATATTTTTTTCTGCCTAATTATCATGTTTGTATTAGAGGAACTAAGGGGTTACTCATTTGGGTATTAATGAATTTATAAAAAAAATGTACGTATAATTTGGTTAACCAAAATCATCGAATTATCAATATATCTTGGAGATTTCAAACATAAGTGAAGTGGCATTAACGTCTTTCTGTCTGGGAAAAAGCATCGAAAATTTACTATAGCAAGTCTGTCAGGAAAATAGTACCCCTGAGAACAATGGATGCTGGATTATCAAGATAAGAAAGTCGATAAACTTGAGTGGGAAGCTTCTGGAGATTTAATTAAACGGATCCTCGCTCTCGCTCGTAATTCGGGCATAAGCAGACACAAGTGCACGCACGCACATACCCACTGCAATATATATATATATATATATATATATATATATATATATATATATATATATATATATATATATATATATATATATATATATATATATATATATATATATATATATATATATATATATATATATATATATATATATATATATATATATATATATATATATATATATATATATATATATATATATATATATATATATATATATATATATATATATATATATATATATATATATATATATATATAGTCTTGGGAGAATTGTTCCAAGTACCTGGTTATTACACAACTAATTGCAAAATTCAAAAAATTACCTCACTTCAGCCAGATACCTGAACTCCTATAACAATAAAAATTACAACTGAGTACTCTAAAGGTAACAGCAATCCCTTAAAAGTTTATTAATCACGTGAAAAATCAAACTAAATTTATCAAAACAAGTGTGAGGTATCAATAATTAAACAAGAAATATACCGTTTCCCTGGTCTTAATTCACTTCAGCAAAGCTAAAGGAACAAAACATGTTTATCACTTTGCCTAATGCACACAATTAATCCTATTCACTGGTGGTCAATAAATGAAACACTGTTTTTAAAAATTTTAAATACACAAATTTATTTTTAAATTCAAAATTTATAATTAGAATTCACAATCTGAAAATATTTACTATTACTTGAAAACAACACAAAAATTTAACTGATTCTTAAGTTAAATTATTAAACAAAACTAAATCAACAAAAACTTTAATTTAGCAAGAAATTAAATTAATCAAATAAAATTTAAACTATTATGAATTGCTCAAGATTTGAAAAGAAAATCGTAGTAAATGCAAATTAAATTAAGTATGCAATGGTAAATTATTAATAAATACTTAAATTGCTAAGTAAATAAATTTTAAATTACCACTATATAAAATGTGAAAAGTCAAGATTGCAAACACAAGAACACCCAAAATACAGAAGAGATCTACCAAAACAGTTTCACTAAGGTGAAAATCTCTTTATATACCTTATTATACCATGGTGAAAATAAGTAAAATTCACTTTACCTCACACAAGCTTGTGAAAACTTTTGCAAAATCACGTGAAGTTCAGCTGCTTGAGATTCACAAAACACACTTCTGATAGGCACCATTACAAATATATACACTTTTCCTACATTCAGATCTCAAAAGCTAAGTTTAATATCAATGACTACACAAATATTTTATGTTAATAACTTTAACTTCACTCTTTTTGAAAAAAAGAGAGAGAAAAGAGAGAGAGAGAGAGAGAGAGAGAGAGAGAGAGAGAGAGAGAAAACCACACGAAAGGTCTCTGAAATCAGAATGAGCAAACTTTTGGGTTCCAGTTAGAAATGAAACACTCAGATGACGTCACTGTTAAGGCGTTTTGGGAATGATATATGAGAAAAAACTCTAGAAAAGGAAGATAACTCACTCCCTGAGCAAAACTAATCAATTAGAACAATACGTGATCAGAGCAATGCAATCTTAAACATTACTCAATTGCCATGTGCTTCAGTGCAACACTTGTTTGTATTTCTCAAAAAGGTACACGTTTTTACCAGAAAATCGTATGGGACAAAGCTTACAATGAAATTTTAAAACTATCAAAACAAACAGCGGCTGGCTAATCATAAATGGCATGTTTTAAAACAAGACGAAGAACCAAAGTTGGTTTTCAGAACAGAGCAACCTACTGTTTCCCTGATCTGTCAACACTTAACTCAAAACAAAGTGCTCACGTATCTTTGGCGATGACAACTGAATCAAAACACAACATCTGGTCTAACTCAAATCTCTCTCTTCCCTACTACGTTATTAAAGGTGTATTATTAATTCTAAATTATGCTATTAAGTTATGTAAATCATTAACTCTTTTTGAGATCTGACATTACACTACATACGATACTTCAACAACTATTACCATTACACTGAACACATATTATACACATATTATATGTATGGTATGTATATATATATATATATATATATATATATATATATATATATATATATATATATATATATATATATAAACTGAATCACGAAATATGGAACATGACGAATATTAAAATAAAGATAAAATATAAGGAAAGGGAAACACTGGAGTGTTTCCTTTCCTTTGTGATTTTATCTATCTATCTATCTCTATATATCTATATATATATATATATATATATATATATTATATATATATATATATATATATATATATATATATATATATATATATATATATATATATATATATATATATATATATATATATATATATATATATATATATATATATATATGTTAACAGCAACTGCTTTCCTTCCCACCTATTCTTTAAAATGCGTCTCCAAATTTTTTAAATATTTCTGTTCCATGCCATCATACCCCTAACGTTCCTAAACTACCTGTCTATTCCAGTCATCCATTTATTCGTAATACAAGTTTTCACAAGTAACTCAAACCTTTAATATCTGGATTTACCTCCCTGCCCTAAAATTAAAATTATATCAACAAACCCACTGGCAACTGGGATTCTTTTCAGCTTCAAAAACCGTTTGGACATTGCATGTTATTTTTAAGTTTACTTATCTTCATTGGAATAGAGGAACCTATATAGGATCCACACACAGGTTACTTAA
>NC_089788.1:15753749-15801249 GCF_040412425.1 Macrobrachium rosenbergii | reverse complement strand
TCTAAATGCAAAAATACATTTCAATTAATTTTCTGTGCATTTGCAGCTGGATACAGTCGCTGTTAATTTAAATTGCAATTTCGAATTTTAAATCTAAATTGGGCCATTGAGCAACATTCAATATTATTGCGACCTCAAGGGAAATGCTTTTAAGCGCAGTTCAGCCTCCCACATCAACGAAGGAATTTTAGTTTCTTCTTGCTCCTAATATTGCCTTGAAAACCATTGCGGGAATGTACGAATAACTGTGATATTTGTGCAAATACAAAGCCAGAAAGACGCCAAAGAATGTAGGCATAAAAAGCTAAGCTAGGGAAAATTTGAAAGTGAAATACCACCCAAGATATCAACGTTTGACTAACTCTCCAAGAGTTCGTTGATGATGGTGCATAAAGAGAGCAGAAAACCAACAATAAATAATAAAAAAAAAAGAAATAGTATCAAGTGTATATGGAATAAAATTATTGCACAACTTGAACGATTCTGACAGATTTCCAATTTTTTTACTATGCTATTTCTTTGCTGTGTAGGTGGAGATAAAATCAAAAGTGAAATAGAATGTCAGATCAAATGTAATGAAGCCAAACCTTCAGTTCATAGAGACGAATTTATGCAAGAATATGCTACTTTATTGAGACGGATTAACTTGGATTTGTGTCCTATTATCTCTTTAGGTGTTAGTTTCACCCTTTAAGGAAATAGATGCGTGTTTTTATCGAATTTTCACAATAAATAAAATTTAACCTTTATTCATCATCGAAGAAGCGTTGTTGAAAACGATTATTATGCAATTGATTTGCAGAATAACAATCAAAGACAATTGATTTTGTCTAAATTAACCTGATAAATAAATAACGGATCTGGTAGTTAAGCGATGATGCTGGAAGTGACTAGAATGGAAAAGACTTGGGCTTAGCTCCTTCACCCAAAAAGACTTGCTGAATGCCCTAATACTAAAAAACAAACAAACAAACACAACACACACACACACACACACACATATATATATATATATATATATATCAGTGGCTCAGTCGAGAGAGAGCAGCAGCAGTCGGGACTAGACTTCGTAGAGGTCCGTGGCGCGGGTTCAAATCTGCAGCCGACTGGTCAGTGAAGGCGGGCACTTTGCTATCCGTGTAGACACCCCGGGATTACGTATTTAATCAACGGATAGGTTTGCTAAAAAGCAAATGGGTGTTACAGACTAATACACACATAAACAAAGCCACTCCAACATCTTCTAAAACATAACAGACACCTCACACGTCTCGAACTGTCGACCTACCTGCCCAGTTCTCCTGGCTGCTTGGGAGAAAGGGAGAATTGGGAGCTGTTACCGGGGTCTGATGTTAGGCAGGGCAGCCGATCAGGCGCCTACCCCAACTCCAAATCAAAGTCCTTTGTAAAGAAGGCATCGTGCTTACCCCATATAGAAAATGGGAAAAAAGCACGTTAAAACAAAGAAGATATATATATATATATATATATATATATATATATATATATATATATATATATATATATATATATATATATATATATATCATATATCATTGCTTCTTTTAATTATAATCTTTTCATAGGAAAATATATCCAAAATACTAAGAAATAAGTAAGTTATGAGCTTATTGTCTGGACGTCGTTGTGAAATGTGATAATTAAATTAAATGAAAACCGATTATCCTCAAGTTGTTAGAGTTAGAGTGTGCTCTTTTTTTTTTTTAATTTAGGTAAAATGTATATCCAATCCACTGATTTAATAAGTACATAGGAGATGAAAAAAATTATTATTCTTGATATCATGTTTGGGTGTCAATGAACTGCTGTCCTTCCTGCCCAGTTTCGAATCCGGCCTGGATGAACATCATCTACGTTTTATTGTCAGTCTTAATATTTGAAGGTTTTCAGTGGAAAACCTATCTAGAACAGTCCGCAGACACAAAAAAGCAACAGTGAAAGAGCTGCTGGCTTAGGAAGTATTGTGCTTCGCTACTCTAAACCTAACTGGTTTAAAAGCCCATTGGAAGTCAGCTTGTGTCTGCTGCTCTCTCACCGCACTCGGGGAAGTCCAAAGTTCGGAGGGACCTCCCATCCCAAGACTCGGTTTCAACCTTTGGTGAGTAGGAGTTCTGTTGCAACTGTAGATATCAAAATCAAGTAATATGTCTTATTGTTGTCGATGTTAACGAAAATAATTCCACTAAAGTTTCATTTTCAAAAGTGATGTTAATTTCCTTTTTTGGTGTAAGTAGTACTGGTTTACTTCAAATCAACAAATATGAAATCTTGCTGTCAGTTTCTCTCTCTCTCTCTCTCTCTCTCTTCTCTCTCTCTCTCTCTCTCTCTCTCTCTCTCTCTCTCTCTGTGCGGACGAAAATATAAATAAGCAATTTAGTATTTTACACAAAAAATATTTAACAGAAAAACCATCCCAAGTATGATTAAACATTTGAAGAGAAATGGACCAAGAGGCTCCTGACATGAGCTGTTGTCCAGCTTCATTCACACAAAAGACACTTGAATCTTACAGAGGAACAAATTCCAGTGTCTCACAATGGGCCTTCACGCCGGTAGGACTCGTATTGCAATTGATCGATTGTTTCACTTGTATCTTTAAAAAAAAGTATTGCTGGAAATGTATCTAAAAATTTTTTTTGTTTTATTTTTAAGGCGCGCGCTGTTATGAGTGTCAGTGCCCTTGCAGATTATGAACGAATTTTTCTAAATCAATCAGTCAGTCGATTGTGAAATTTGTATTGGACGTTTTTTAGTAATCTGTTCAAACAATTCATTTCTCGGAAGGAAATCATGAACTCAGGAAAAATGTAAATGTGAATATAAAGGAGATAGATGTATATAAAAAAATCTGTCTACAGAATAAGGATGCGAGCAATTTTGGATTATTTTCATATTACCTCAACAAATAAAAAGCAAAAATGAATATCACGGTCTCGTCGTCCTTGAAAAATCTGAAATGCAAGAATGACGACTTTGGATCCTCATTTATCATTTTATCTGAGACAAACTGTATGAACGTCTTCATTCTCAGGAATAAAAAAATGATCGAAGGATCCTCATGTCAAGATCGCCGAAGAACTTGGTTGGCAGAAATGTGTAGTATATGTATACGTAAATTCAAGGGTTCTTGTCGAAAATTTCTGTTCGCATAATTTTTGCTCCCATTTTTCATATTTTGGTATTTCCGTATTTGTAACCCGAATATCTCCCCCTGACATTTATGGATGCTGAAAAAATAGCATGTCGAGTGGTTCTAGACCATGCCTATGTTTTTTTATTTGATAAGTTTTTCCGGTTCTCATTTATGGCTGCAGTTAAAATGTATACTAAATATTTTAGACATATCCAAGTTCACTAAGTGAGAATGTTCTTCATTTCCTATTCATTAACTCAGTAAAAGCTATTGTGAAAGTTCGAATCTCTTATGTTTCAGATGTGAAGCACCTCCTAATTTGTGGTTTTGCATGTGGCAATTTCCCTCTTTTCTTACAGATGTATACATTAACAACTCATCTTGAAATGTTCGTATGAACTTCATAGTTCTCATTTGACAAAAGACTTATAACTGCTGCCTGAAATGCTTGTGTTGTGCAGTCTTTATATCTTTGAGGTGGTCGCGGAATAATCAGAATCCCTGCAAATGGAAAGAATCCATTTTAATGTGAATTCCCTCCAAGCTCCGAGATGAAAGGAATCGAGAATGAAAGCAATTCCCGGACTTGACGTAAAGTTCAATGGTCTTATTTATTTCGTTTCCACTGAGGTAAAACATATTTCCCCTCTTCCCATTCAACAGTATTTGATGAAAATGTGAGCAGGGATGCAATATTGCAATCTAAATTTATCATATCAGTAGCGTACCTGCGCCGTTCTTAATGACGGCAATACTTAAGAATTAGGATTTGCATCTTGCACGATGCCACTCGGCATTTTCTTTGTTAATATCTGTGATAGTTCATCGTGCGAAGCTCATTACCCTTAGACTGTCTGTTACCCACAGCCACAGTAAATGGGATGTAACATTGTAGTCCCTATCGTACCACTCGCCTGATAAATCCTTTGTTAAACTTGCCATCACATCATCTCAGTTCACCGAATTGTAGGGCTTACTAGTTCGCACAACGAAGTCACAGAAAGTGAAAGAGATAAGCAAAGGCAAGCTCATTAATCTTTCGTCACTTTGATGTCACTTACGCTTTAGGGAGAGCACCAAATAGCAATATATTGCAATTTGACAATAATATGCATGATTAGCGGCCCAGTAGACTACCTTTTTTACCCATTTTGGCGAAAAAGTTATCCAACCCCGTGAAAGAATGTGAATGAGTTATGGGAAGACAGCTTAGCAGGATATATTCTTGGTTTAGGGTGAGATCAAGTAATAATAATAATAATAATAATAATAATAATAATAATAATAATAATAATAATAATAATAATAATGCTGATGATGATGACGATGATGTATGTCGCAGTACCATGGGACTCCAGAATGGGGGAAATGAAGGCAGAAAAGATAGAATGTTCCAAGACCTGCGGATTGGATTGCGAAGGCAGTGGGGTATGCCAGTGGAGATAGTGCCCATAATCATCAGAGCACTAGGCACGATACCCAAATCTCTGAAGAGAAACTTAGATAAATTGGAAGCCACAAGTAGCCCCTGGACTTATGCAGCGGTCCCTTCAACCACAGACTAAAACCATCAGTCCAGATACGCTGTGATAGAAATAAAATTATAATAATACATTTAATATTATCATCATTACCCACGGTTTTACATTGCCTGCCTTATCACAGGTGACATCAATAAAACTTCTTCGTAATTCACTTTTAAGCAGAAAATTAATCGTCCCATTAAAAGTGAAGACCTCTAATTCGGACCCTCCTTGAATTAATGATTCAATCTTGGAATCCGTAAATAAAATTGCAAGTCTGATAATTAGCTGCAACGAGGATGAGTTTCACTGTACGACCTTCGATTGATTTGGACGAACTGAAGCCATTGATATGCTATGTCCTCTGATCACTTGCAAAAGGGTTTTATTTATAATTTTTTTTTTTTTTTTTGTGAGGGTTTGGTGGTGGCGTAGTATAGCCTTTTCCTTTGTCTTCAATTTACAGATGAAAAAAAAAATGGGAATGTTTGTTAATGAAAAAAGTCTTTCGTGTTGACCAGAACTGAAAATATACTCTGGCACTTTTTCATAACATGCGAAAAATTTAGTGGCTTTTGATCGTTCACATTGAGTTAGAAGAACTTATTTTGATTATTTGATTGTATTTATATGAATTCCCATATGTATTCCAAAGTAAAAGAAAAAACGGGCATTTTATGTATTTGTAAGAGTACAGCCAATGAATACGTTCACTCACTTTATACACACACATATATATATATATGTGTATATATATATATATATATATATATATATATATATATATATATATATATATATATATATATATATATATATATATATATATATATATATATGTATATATATATATATTATATATATATATATATATGTATATATATTTATGCAATTAAGCCAAAACGTCCTTTAATATCCAATTTGCTCTACTCTCGGAAAGAGCCCACGGGACGATGAACTTATTATCAACTAAAAATTCCTTCGGTAACATATATGAAAATATATTATTTCCGAGGTAGAGCGAATTAGATATTAAAGGACGTTTGTAGCTTAGTGCTTGTATATGAATCACAGTGATGTGATAAAAAGTCATATATAAAATATATATATATATATATATATATATATATATATATATATATATATATATATATATATATATATATATATATATATATTATATATATATATATATATATATTATATATATATATATATATATATATATATATATATATATATAATTATATATAATAATATTTCAGAAAAATGGCCGCCACAATGTTATAAGGTACATAGTGTGATGAAAGAATTTTCGGTGCGAGATGGTACTGGTGGAAGCCGTCAGTTGCAAAATCTTTGTATTCAGCAAATAGTTGGTCATCTCAGCAGTTAATGTGATGAACACGCGGTGTTGGCCGAATCATGTGACCAAGTTGCTATGCGCGTACAAAAGTTCGTGTGTTATAGAATCTCGATTTTGTGTCTAATTCTGCCCAAAAATTAGTTCGGTCGTTCATTAGCAGACCTAGATCGGGATCGTGAAGACATTATCTTTGAGTGTGGCGAGCTCTTAGAATTGGTAGAATAAGGTACAGTCCAGACTCTTCGTTTTTCTATGTGAATTGTGGGTTTATGGTCTTTTACCATATTTCAAGACATTTGTGAACTTATGTTTTTTTTACCATATTTCAAGACATTTTTGATTTTGTGTGGGGAGTGGATGTAGCATTTTGCCATTTCAATATTCTATTTTATTGTGTTCTATGTTTTACCAGTATGCTATTTACTCATGCATTTTAGACTTTATATTATTATGTTTTTGCACTTATATATTTTTGGGAGTATTATCTGTGTTCATTTTTTCGACAGGTGTCGTGGGTGTGATTGTGGTGAAGACTTTGTGGGCAAAACATGATGTTAACATGTTGGTGTGATCATAGAGAAAGACAGTCGCAAAACCTTTGCTATGTCTAGTATTTTATGTGGGAGACTTGAGACCAGACCTTACAAAGTCTATAATGGAATATGTGAGAATTTTTGAATTTGCAGGCTATTAGCCATCATCAGATTTTTAGTTGGACTGAGACTAAATCTTGAGTTAGATGTTTTTCTTAATTGACAATTTCATTTGTGATGCATTTTAATTTTTGCTTTGTTTATTCGTTGCTTGTTTGGTTGCTTTAAGTAATAAATCTATTTTTGATAGGAAAGATTGAGTTTTCCTTATATGACCCATTTCATTTCTTTAGTGTGGAATGAGAGAGAAATCCGTGCGAGAACGAAAGAGATCTTTGTGACGCTAGCGTGAGTAAGAGAGAGAGAGAGGTACGAGTGAGATGTCCGCTGAGAAAAAAAGACTCGCTGTTAAAAGAGAGAGAGAGAACCGGGCTGGACACCCCCCCACCGCCTCTTGAAGATAGACCAATAGGTTCGCTACGTAGTGTTCTTTCCCAGAACATTCTGTCTGTTTCAAACAGTTGTAACATATATATATGCATTTTGCTATAAACGTCCTTTAATATCCAATTCGCTCTACCTCGGAAATAATATATTTTCATATATGTTACCGAAGGGGAATTTTTTTTAGTTGATAATAAGTTCGTCGTCCCGTGGGAGCCCACGGGACGACGAACTTATTATCAACTAAAAAATTCCCTTTGGTAAACATATATGAAAATACATTATTTCCGAGGTAGAGCGAATTGATATTAAAGGACGTTTGTAGCTTAGCGCTTGTATATGAATCACGGTGATGTGATGAAAAAGTCATATATATATATATATATATATATATATATATATATATATATATATATATATATATATATATATATATATATATATATATATATATATATATATATATATATATATATATATATATACTATGTATATATAATGTATATGTATATATAAGTTATATATATATATATATATATATATATATATATATATATATATATATATATATATATATATATATATATATATATATATATATATATATATATGTGTATATATAATGTATAAACTTATATTTATATGTATATATATATATAATGTATAAAATTTATTTATATATATCTATATATATATATATATATATATATATATATATATATATATATATTATATATATGTGTGTGCATGTGTTTGTGTATATATATGTGTGTGTGTATGTGTGTGTATATGTGTGTGTACAGTAACACCTCAACTTAACGGAGTTCTGTACTTATCTGCAACATTATCATCATAATTTTTTGCTTGGCTACCATTTTAGAGGTCATACATAGTTAAACAGATCTCTTAAATTGAATGCTAACCATAAAGTACAGGGTAGGTTAGGTTGGACTATGTTGGATATGCTTTAAGATATGTGAAAAAATATTGAAATGCAGGTTATAATTGGGTCTTTGTTACTTAACAGCTATTGTTACCTATTAGAAGGCTAGACTTCCAAAGTTTCTGATAAGTTGAATGCTATGGTGTCTGTTTGTATATATATATATATATATATATATATATATATATATATATATATATATATATATATATATATATATATATATATATATATATATATATTACAAGTACACACACACACACACAAGCACTTGTATGTGAAGTGTGGAGATTTTGTCCTAAATGTTATCGACACCTTCTTTAAAGCCTTGGGTTAATGTAAATCTAACTTTTATTGCGAAGTTTAATAATGCCCTTGTTGAAATATATTTTGACAGTGCTTGCAATTGAATTATATGAGTATACTGGCATGTTTTCCTACTTCACTATGTATTTATACATATATATATGTATATACATACATACATATATACTGTACATACATACATCCATACATGCATACACACATTAGCACACAAAAACACGGAAAATGAAATGCTACAGTAAAATGAATCAAGAGAGAAAACGAAACAACATTATATTTTGGAAAATATGTCGACCCCTCTGGGAACAATAATCATTATTGCTTGTCAAGGGTTGGATTTTTTACCTGAAATATGACGCTCTTCTGTTCTCCCTCCGCTTCATCTACTGTATATGAGAATTTCCTCCTGTATTGTAGTGCGTGTTTTTCATTTTCAAGGCAAAACGCTTATATGAAAGGCATAGGAACGCAGGAATCCCACTGCCCACCTATATGTTAAGCGTAATCAGCTGAAGTGGTAGCCATGGCTGACTGGTCCGGTTTTAGTCATTAATTTGCTAGCTCCATGGGGCGCAGAATCCCTACTGCCCACAAGTCTGCCCACATGTAAATTGGTTTCAGCTCTTGCTTGGGGTCAAGAAAACGTGCTTGGCTAGCACCCTCATCCCTGATGACTACTGTGAAACCGAGAGCATGCTCCCTTTTGGTGCCACCCAGCCGAAGAAGATATGAGAATATGTATATATATATATATATATATATATATATATATATATATATATATATATATATATATATATATATATATATATATATATATATATATATATATATTTCAGAAAGTATGGCTGCTACAATTTTAAAGGACACATATATGCATTTCATAGCTTCAATGCTTTAAGATGTGATGGAAGAATTTTTGAGCGAGATGGTACTGACAGAGGCCGTCAGTTGTAAAATCTTTGTGTTCAGCAAATAGTTTGATTCTCAGCTATCTGCGTGAGAACCTCAGCAATATTGGCAGTCAGGTGATCTCCGAAGTGTTATGTATATTCGTGAGTACGTGCGTTAATTTGATCTAGATTATGCTATAATCTGCCCTAAAAGTGAGTTTGATCGTTCATTAACGTGATAGAACTGCAGTTGTCTAGACGTAGCTTTGGAGAGGATCCAGGCTTTGAAATCAGCAGATAAGGTAGAGTTTGAAATCTCTGTTTTTATGGGAGGAAATTGAACTTGTGATTTTTACCATGATTTTCTAATCATTATGAACTTTTGAACTGGTGTGGGAGATTTAATATGAATATTCATACCTCTTTCATATTATTATTTTGTTGTGTTACGTTTGCCATATCTTGGCTACGCATTTTACACTTTCCATTATTGTGTTTTGCATTTTCATATATTTTTGGGAGTTTTCTATCATGTTTAATTCTTTCGACAGATGTCTGTGGACAGTGTGGACTGGTTCGAATAACATGTGGTAGACTGTTTTTTTTTACATGACTTTAGTTATTGATTTGGGGAGTATGTGTTAGTTTGGATATTTTCAGGCTATTAGCCATAGTGAGACTTCTTTAATCAGAAGTGTTTTGCAGTTTAGAGTTTAGTTATCTGACTCGATAATTCATTTATTATGCATTTTAATCTTTGCTTTGTTTTATTAATTTCTTGTTGGGTTATTTGAATAATAAACCTATTTTTGTAGAAACTATTGCGTTTCTTTAAATAGTCCATTTAATTGCTTTGGTGAGAATGAGTGAGATTCGGGTGGGTGAACTTCGGAAAGTGATGAGAGAGAGAGAGAGAGGCGATACACGGTGAGAGAGAGAGAGAGAGAGAGAGGGGAGAAAAATGGATGTAAGTGTTATCGTGAGCGAACCTTCATACGCCTTTTCCTGAAGAAAGATTGTTAGAGCACGTTACGTACACTTTCAAAAAAGTGTTAATTCTGTTTTCTTGTAACAGAGTTAAATGGTGGCAGCATGATTTTAGTGTCCTTAATGATGGCGAAAGAGGGAGATTGCTAATAGACTAATTGGTAACGTTGATGCCCAAGGCATAGGCGACTTCACCTAAGAGCTAAGGCGACGAGTCAGTGTTGAATGACTGAGTGGGTCGTGATTACGTGTATACACGGGTGATTACGCGCTAATACGGGGAATCTTTTTTTTTCCGTCTCTATTCGAGTACTGGGAGTGGGGAGTTGTGAAATAGATCTGGATGATCTCTAGAGCAATTTTGGGGTTAACAAAATACCCAAATAAGTGTGAATAGTAGCGATTGTGAGTTAATTACGCAAAGTGATTATTCAACAATAATCGCGCTGCTGGTGTGTTTTGCTTCGTCTTCGAGTGGGTGACGTCACAGGCTGCACACAGCTCTGTTTTCTGTTAGAAGTTGAGAGATAGGTGCTCCGTTTTCTGTTTCAAATTGGTAAGTACCCCATTCTCGTAAGTTGCGCAGAACGCCGTTTTCTGTTCTTCTTTTAGAGGGGGTAACTTTTACCTTTCTCTAGTGTTCTTTTTGGTTTCTTTTTTATGTTGTTACGCTCAGGGCGTGTGAGTACTCACAAAATGCCGGACGATGCAGCAAGCACATCCCAATCAGTTGTGGTGCATAAAGTGACGAGCGTTAGCGCGGGAATTAGTAATTTTAAAGGGTTAGTTGATGGGAAGCCAACCCAAAATATAGAAACTTTCATTGAGTCAGTGAACAATTATCTGAACTCCAAGAAAATTACGAATGGCGCTGAAGCTTTAACAGAGGCTAAATCATTTCTGGATTTAGATAAAGGAGATATTGGGAAACGGGCACGCAGTTTCGGGTTCAGAAGGTGTAAAACTTGGAATGAACTGCAGAAATTTCTACGAGCTACTTATGGCGGAGTTCAACGCGAATGTGCAGTTCGGAATTTGCGAGAGTTTCTCAAAATAAAGAAAGGCAATGATTCACTAGTCACATACAGTGCGAATTTATTTGATGCAGTAGTTGAGTTAAAGAAATCTATAATAGGCTCTCCATGGGTAACTGGAAATAATATCTCCTTAGATAATTTTGAAAGATTGTTACACTTTGCTTGCCTTTTAACGTCAGTCCCAGATGTAATTGTAGATAGTTTTGATAAGAGAATTGATCAGGATACAGACGAATCCTTTTTGTTTGCACAGATTAACAAAAATCTAGCAAAATGCCCGACACTGGACAGTAGTTTTGTACAGGGAGGTGCAAAGATGTCAGCTGCGGTTTCCAAACCACAGAATAATGATAGTCGCTCGCATTCGGGAAATGATGCAACAGCGAAGACATGTGCACGAGTAGAATCGAAGAAAATTCCAGAGAGATCAGTCACAACGATACGTTGTTTTAATTGTGATAAAATAGGACATAGTAAATTAAATTGCAGAGTGAGATATTGTTCAGTTTGCAAATCTTCAGATCATGGATGGAGATTTTGCCCAGCCACAAAGAATAGAGATTATTCAGGGAAGTCACGGGGAGGTTTTTCTAGATATGACAGGAGAATTCCACATGATGCAAGTTCTAGATACACAAAGGAACAGCAGAATTTTCACAAGATAAGTTCGAAAACGGACACAGGATAATGAGTAATCAGGTCTTAGAGTCACTAGAACCTAGGCCGATTGTACGTGGATTCTCTAATGGTAATGAAATTTTTATTTTCATTGATTCTGGTAGCTCAGTTAACTTAGTAAATGCTGACCTTTTCACTCGAGGTTTCCAGAGTGCAAATTAGTCCCTTCTAGTGAGACAGTGTGTGATGTACAAGCGAGGAAACTGAATATTTTAGGTTCGTCATTTCTTACGCTTTGTATCGGTGGAAAGACAATAGTAGAATCATTTTTGGTCATAGAAGGATTAGCCTTAGGTGAAATGGTTTTGCTAGGACACCCTTCTTGTATGCGACATAACATCAACATTCTTACGGGAGTTCAGGGGATTACAATAGGTGAGTCAGGTTGTTTTGTTCCATATATACACAGGGAAAAAACTTGTGAGAAACCTAAGACACAGTCTGAGACATGTGTAACACATTCATTAGAGAGTGAAGATATTCCGCAAAGATCTTTCAAAGGATTTTTGTTGGAAGATATTGAATTGCAACCGCATGAGTTCCTACATTGGTTAAAGTGTCGCTGAAAGAGAAAAAGTTTCCTTCTCAAGTGTGCGTTGTTGAGGGAACCGAGAAATTCAAAGACGTTGTGAGTACGGTGGCAGTGAATAAAATTTCAGTCGCAGGCGTGACTTCAGTAGAATTAGTTAGCTATCAAGACTCAGTGAAAAAATATCACAAGGGTACTTATGTAATTGATTTTGAAGAGTTTAATGAAGAGCATAAATTAGTGAGTTTTTGTGGAGACGGGAATATGTTTCCTAACGAGAAGCAACAGTTCCGAAGTCAGGTTCTACATGAACACTTGGCTAAAGTTGATTATCCTGAGTATTCAGATAAAGTAGAGAAAGTGTTGAAAGAATATCTAGATATCATTGCTTTGAAGGAGATAAATTAGGAGTTACAGATGTTTTAGAACATTCAATCCGCCTAGAAAAGGGTACAAATCCCATATATATTCCAGCATATCGAATTCCTTTTAAGATCAGAGAAGAAGTAGAAAAAGAAGTTTAGAAGTGGGAGTCGGAAGGCATTATTAGACCGTCCAATTCTCCGTTTAATTTTCCTTTGCTTGCAGTTCCTAAGAAAGACGGTAGTATCAGAGTTTTTGTAGATTTTCGTAAATTGAATGAAAAATCATGCCCAGATAGATATCCGGTAGCTTGTTTGCCTGATTTGTTTGTTGAGATCGGTGGCAAGAATATATATTCATCTATAGATCTTATGCAAGGGTTTTACAAGTTCCCCTTAGCGAGAGTAGCCGTAAATATACAGCATTTTCGGTACCAAAAGGACATTACGAGTTTAATAGGATGCCTTTTGGATTACAAGGGTCCCCAATAACATTTACTAGATTGGTTAACACAGTACTTCATGGCTTGTTAGGAAAGTCGGTGTTTGTGTACATGGATGACATTCTCATATGCACAGATACAATTGAAGAACATCTAAAAGTGTTAAAAGAAGTCCTCAAGCGATTACGGTTCACTGGATTAAAGGTCAAATTGGCAAAATGTGAGTTTCTGAAGAGAAAAATTGTCTATTTAGGACATGTTATCTCTAAAGAGGGAGTTAGAGTGAATGATGAGAAAGTTAAAGCCATTGTGAATTTTCCAGTTCCCAAAACCAGGAAACAGATTCGTTCGTTCCTAGGTATGTCGGGTTTCTTTCGCCGTTTTGTGCGGAATTTTTCTACAATAGCGTCTCCATTGACAGATTTGTTACGAGAAGACGTTAAGTTTGTTTGGGGTGATAGTCAACAATTAGCTTTTGAGAAGGTTAAGAACGCTTTGGTGAACCCACCAGTTTTGAAGTTTCCAGATTTTAGTCAACCGTTCACCTTAGTGACTGACGCGAGTCAGGAAGGTATAGGTGCGTGTTTGATGCAGAAATTTGAAGGGAAATTACACCCAATTGCTTTTTATAGCAGAAAGTTCAAAACGCGTGGTAGTAACGAAAGGCTGATGTCAGTTGTGGACAAGGAGGCTTTCGCAGTCGTCTATAGCCTTGTTCATTTTAAGATGTTGTTGTTGGGAAATAAAGTTGAGATTTTTACAGATCATCAACCGTTGTTGGAGCTTTTAATAAGCCAAATTTGTCGCCCAAGAGAGCACGTTGGTTCCTAACATTGAGAGATTTTGATGCAAACCTCAAATACATTGAAGGTAAGCATAATGTAGTTGCAGATGCATTGAGCAGATATTTTCCGGTCGAGGATGAGGAAATACACACCGAATCCTGTGTGGGGAGAAGAGAGTAAATATTTGGTGTCTAATGTCTCTGATATTAGTAGTTCTGAGAGATCGCATGTAGAGGACATACACGTTTCTACAGTGCATACTTCGGGGAGAAATAGTGAGTCGGCAGTCTCGGGAGAGATTGTTATTCGTGATAGTGAGAGTAACGCAGTGTGTTATATTACGGGTGAAAATGTCACTTGGGACATAGGCTTGCTTGAACAAAAGCAAGATGAAGATAAATTGTTGTCAGATGCTAAGGCATTTCTTAGGGAGTTTCACCGAAGAAAGGGTATAAGTTGCCTTTTTCTGGTCTAGAGTTGGAGAATAATTTATTGGTGAGGAAAGTTAAGTATAACTTTATGAAGTACTCGAAGCATGGGTGAGATTACACAAATCATCGTGCCAGAGAGTCTAGTACCACAAGTTCTAGACATTGTACATTGTAAATTTGGTTCGCCTCATTTAGGTGTGGACAAGACGTATGAAAACGTCAGGTCAAAGTTCTTTTGGAAAAATATGTTTTCCGCAGTAGAAGCCTTTGTGAAGAAGTGCGCTATTTGCAATGCGAATAAGCCAGCGACGACAGTGTCGTGTCGTTTGAGTTCATATCCCATACCACATAGGCCGTTTCAGAGAGTGCATATGGATATTCTGGGTAACTTCTCAGAGTCCGCTTATGGTGTTCCTGAATGTCTGATCACAGACAATGGTAGGGAGTTTATTAATAAGACTTTAGACGGTCTTGCTAATTTGCTGGGAATAAAGAAAGTATCTATAATCCCGTATAGACCTGAAGCAAATGGGTTGTGTGAGAGGGCGAATCGGAAAGTAATCGAAGCTTTGCGCATGACGGTGGGTGGTTCCGATACACATTGGGACAGATCGTTGGATGAAGTGCGATATAGTATCAATACTATGATGAATGACACAATTAAGATATCTCCAGCAGAAGCTTTGTATGGGTACAAGTTGAAAGGACCTTTTGATTTGTTACCAGAGTGTGTTCAGGGTGATGTTACGGTCACTTCGTTGATAAATACAGCGAGAGAAAGATTTGCACGTATCAGTAAAGAACTTGAACTTAGTTCGCGTGCAATGGTAGAGAAAAGTAACGCGAAATCGAGGGGAGTAGCTTTTTCGATGGGTGATAGAGTGTTTGTTAAAGTGAATGTTCGGAATGATCTGAATTATAAATTAAGTCCGAAGTTCCACGGACCTTTTGAGATTGTAGAGATCAAAAGAGGGAATAGATTTGTAGTTAAAGATGTAAACACTGGAGTGACGAAATTGACCCATATTTCGAAGTTAAAGAAAGTTGGGATGTAATGGAACATTTGTATATAGTCATGTAATGGAACGTTTGTATATAGTTAGAGGGATAAATGGGTTGATGTTTGTATATATATGATATTTATTTTTTTTTTTTGTCTCTTGTTCATTTTAGATGTTGAAGTTCTTAATCATTTGTTTTCGAATGATTTTAGGAATTGAGACATGGGCTAATTTCATACGAGATTTGACCCGTGTGTTATTGTGTTATGATGTTATTGTGTTATGATGTGTTTTGTCATCTGACGCAATATGTGTGTTGTTTAGGATTTTTTTTTGGGGAGGTACTTAGTATATCGGACCGAACAAGTCTGATCCTTTTTTTCGGGTTGGGAGATCGTATTTGAGTATTTGGATTTTTTTTCAGTTTCTTTTTTAAAAATGAAGGGAGTTGTGTTGTGAGTAATTGTAATTGTTAAGATCATGGGAGCGATTGCCATTACGTCAATTGCTATTTTGTTGCGAAATATTTGCTAACCGGAGTAGAACGTTCATGTCTTTTACGAGATATGATACCTTTTGATGTTTGGATAGGATTCTCGAGTATTTTTTTTTGTTGGATAGTTTTTTTTTTATGAGTGAGTTCCGTAGAGTTATTGTGCTTAGTAGTGAGTTGACTGTGATTATTCTGAGATACACACTTGGAATTAGTTCACATTGAGAGTGTTTGACTTTTACATTATTAGTCTTTGGTTCAGTAACATGAAACCTTTTTTGTTATTAGACCTTTTTCGAGTGTTTTTGGAGACTCGGTAGTGACATGGGATAGATTAGAGACCATGTTCATTTTGGGAGATCAATATCAAGGTTCGGGAGTTGATTATAAGACAAGTTGTACTTTAGTTAGAGAGAAGTGTGTGTTTGACAGTAGTATTTTCCAGTTGCGAGTTGTGTCTGTGGGTGGTTGTGAGTTATCATTAGTTCATGGACAGACTCCGACAGAATGTGACTTTAGACAGTTCCTGCGAGATTACCACATTGAGTCCACCAGTACTCTAACTGCCGCGTTCTGCAAAGAGTGCAGTTACAATGATGTGCCAGAGCAACAAGTCGACATCATTCGTTCTTCAAGGATCCAAGCTGGTTGATGCTGCATGCCGTGTGATGTCTACGGACTTTCTCGTACTTAGCCGTGCTGTATTCAACAGTTCCGAGAAGATAATTATGCGTCATACGCATAACGAGCATTTGGTAGTGGCGGTACCTACAACCAAGGTGCCAATGACGGTTCCAACGTTGGAAGACATTGACGATTCCGTGATGTTCCAGTATCAGGAATATATTATGCCGACAATTTTAATTGTCTTAATAGCTGTTTTACTGATAATTCTTGTTGTGGGAGTAGTAAAGCTTATTCGTGTTTGTAAGATTACATGTAAAGGCTCTAAGAACACAACCCCAGTGACTTTGGAAGTGCGTCATGAGAGCAGTCCTTAAAGCTGCAGTGCAGTAGACATTGCTAATTGAGCATAGCCCTATCTGTTATGTTTTATACATATGCTTTTATTTTAGTTTGCCGTTAAGGAGAGCGAGACGCTCTTATGTGGTGGCCGAGCTCTATTTCAGAAAATATGGCTGCTACAATTTTAAAGGACACATATATGCATTTCATAGCTTCAATGCTTTAAGATGTGATGGAAGAATTTTTGGAGCGAGATGGTACTGACAGAGGCCGTCAGTTGTAAAATCTTTGTGTTCAGCAAATAGTTTGATTCCTCAGCTATCTGCGTGAGAACCTCAGCAATATTGGCAGTCAGGTGATCTCCGAAGTGTTATGTATATTCGTGAGTACGTGCGTTAATTTGATCTAGATTATGCTAAAATCTGCCCTAAAAGTGAGTTTGATCGTTCATTAACGTGATAGAACTGCAGTTGTCTAGACGTAGCTTTGGAGAGGATCCAGGCTTTGAAATCGGCAGATAAGGTAGAGTTTGAAATCTCTGTTTTTATGGGAGGAAATTGAACTTGTGATTTTTACCATGATTTTCTAATCATTATGAACTTTTGAACTGGTGTGGGAGATTTAATATGAATATTCATACCTCTTTCATATTATTATTTTGTTGTGTTACGTTTGCCATATCTTGGCTACGCATTTTACACTTTCCATTATTGTGTTTTGCATTTTCATATATTTTTGGGAGTTTTCTATCATGTTTAATTCTTTCGACAGATGTCTGTGGACAGTGTGGACTGGTTCGAATAACATGTGGTAGACTGTTTTTTTTACATGACTTTAGTTATTGATTTGGGGAGTATGTGTGAGTTTGGATATTTTCAGGCTATTAGCCATAGTGAGACTTCTTTAATCAGAAGTGTTTTGCAGTTTAGAGTTTAGTTATCTGACTTGATAATTCATTTATTATGCATTTTAATCTTTGCTTTGTTTTATTCATTTCTTGTTGGGTTATTTGAATAATAAACCTATTTTTGTAGAAACTATTGCGTTTCTTTAAATAGTCCATTTAATTGCTTTGGTGAGAATGAGTGAGATTCGGGTGGGTGAACTTCGGAAAGCGATGAGAGAGAGAGAGAGAGGCGATACACGGAGAGAGAGAGAGAGAGAGAGAGAGAGAGGGGAGAAAAATGGATGTAAGTGTTATCGTGAGCGAACCTTCATACGCCTTTTCCTGAAGAAAGATTGTTAGAGCACGTTACGTACACTTTCAAAAAGTGTTAATTCTGTTTTTTGTTGTAATATATATATATATATATATATATATATATATATATATAAAAAGTGTTAATTGTATGTATGTATGTATGTGTATTTATTGTAATATATATATATATATATATATATATATATATATATATATATATATATATATATATATATATATATATATATATATATATATATATATATATATATATATATATATATATATATATATATATATATACACAGTATATTATGGTTTTAGATGACACGTTGCAGAAATTTTTTTTTATTTTCGAAAATAGGCCATTATGCAACATTTCGGTTATTGTTTAGAATTTCATTAATGTATAGTAATACATTATAGTAATACCATTTAATTCTTAATGCATTATCTCATAGTATCTCGAAACTCCAAAGTCATCGTTAGGAACAGATTATGCCGAAGACATTTTTCATTAATAGATTAATTGCAGCTTTATTTAGTATCACGTAAAGTGCAAGTGATTGATTTCGGATAATTTTGTTTCCGAGCTATTAAACACTATTTTGTTTTTTACGTGTGTGACGCTTAACCTTTGGATAAATATTGCTTTCATAAGTTTAAACGAAAATGTAACGTTTTTTAACCCAGCTGGGACGGTCGTATTTCCTAGCAAACTCCACTTCTCAAATGGATGATGTTATTCATAATTTTGGCATAAGCGAACATTGAAAGCAGCGATGTATGCTCTCCACATTTGTTCGGAATGCATTGGGAAACGCAACTCTGCAAAACACATTTTCCTCTGAGCACGGAGATTAAGGACTAGCCTTTAAGCAAGAGAGCCTGGGGGTGCTGTCAATATATATATATATATATATATATATATATATATATATATATATATATATATATATATATATATATATATATATATATATATATATTATATATATATATATATATATATATATATATATATATATATATATATATATATATATAAATATATATATATATATATATATATATATATATATATATATATATATATATATATATATATATATATATATATATATATATATATATAAATATATATATATATATATATATATATATATATATATATATATATATATATATATATATATATATATATATATATATATATATATATATATATATATATATATATATATATATATATATATATATATATATATATATATATATATATATATACATATATATATATATATATATATATATATATATATATATATATATATATATATATATATATATATATATATTTTAGATATTGTAGTAGGGATACACATCATGAAGTAGAATTTTTTTTTAATAAAATTTAATGTCTTTACCCATCATATAGGATTCTTTAAGCAGTATCATATTGTTAACGACATAAGTTAGTGCAAGCTTCCAAGTTTGAAGTCAAGTTTTCACTTTATAGCTAACTTCAATTGTCAGTTTACTCTCTCTCTCTCTCTCTCTCTCTCTCTCTCTCTCTCTCTCTCCATCCATTATTTATTCTATATACCTCGAAAAGTTGTTTGATAATTGTATGTAAACGAATTTGTTTTTATAATTAAAGGTTAAAAAACTCCGAAAGAATATCGAATAACGAAATGAGCTAATAACGTTCCTTCAAAGCTAAAGAATGCGGTGTAAATAGAATACTTGATAATGAAGTATTATACTTTCAAAATGATACTGTTCACGAATATCTGCCTGTCGTTGACATGTTAATATACATTATACAACAAGTCATAATGATGTTCCTGTTTGTTCTCGCTGCCTGTCGTTGACATGTTAATATACAACAAGTTATAATGATGTTCCTGTTTGTACTCGCTGCCTGTCGTTGACATGTTAATATACAACAAGTTATAATGATGTTCCTGTTTGTACTCGCTGCCTGTCGTTGACATGTTAATATACAACAAGTTATAATGATGTTCCTGTTTGTACTCGCTGACAGGGAGCAGTGAGTAAATGAAGCAGGCAGTACATAATTCCATTCGTGAGAGAGATACTGTAGATGTAAAAAGACAAAGTGACAGTGAGAACGTAATTGTACTCTCGGGATAAAAGATGATTTGTGTAGCCGTTTTCTGTTCTAATATTTTACACCAGAGGCAGAGGAGAAGAATGTGATGAAGATGTGTGTGATAATTCTCTCCTTTAATGCGTTAAAAACTTATCTTTATGAAGAATTTTTACTAGTATGTTTTCGATATAATTCCCTTACAATGACAATGGCACAAAAAGACAACTTTATAATGGTTCGCTAAGACTGTAAACGCAACGTATCTACAGTTTAATACATGACTGAACTCTATTTTTTTTCGTGCTACAAAAACCTCTTTTCTAATGGACTTATTGGCAAAAATAAAACTGTAAACTATAATCCTGAAATCACAGAGACTTCACTGATAAAGATTTAGGAAGGAACACAAAAAGCAGGTTTTTAAAGATTCGTGCAAAATAATTCCAAATTTTCAATACAAAAGAAAGTCAGTAAATGATATAAGAGTGTTGCAAAGCAGTTTGAGTCATAAAATATTATCTGTGTATCTAAAATATTGTTAGAGTAATAGTATGATATATTTCATTGTGTTTATTCAAAAGAAATAAATTCTGTTGTAATCTTGTTTGCATGAAAAATAATAAACAGTTAAGGAGAACAGTTGCCCATTATATTCGAAACTTTGCAAACATTTGAACAACTTATATATTTTATATATTTTAAATGTTCGAGCGTTGAAGTGCTTTTGCTGATTTTGTTTCTTGTAAACTTGGGGCTTATTATTCCCTTCTTATAAACGCCCCTGATTACTTCCTGAAATGCGAGATTTGAAATTGACTTTATATTCACAACCGTGAGAAGTTTCGTATTATTCCTCTCACTGCAAAATTCACGAGATTTGGAAAGCATATTATGCTATGCATGATGTTGAAGTTCTTGTGACAATGTGATGTTTCTTTCCTCTGCGTGGCTTTTAAGATGTTTGTCACTCTATTTTGAAACTTTATACACAATTATTCTGTATATATATTCTTGGCTCTTTCTTGAAATTCAGTTTCAAGACTTCAAGCTGTTAAGGATTTGTTTGATCTCATTTTTGACTTACTTAGCACGTTCTTCATTGACATTGCACATTTAACTTATTTGATTAAAAGAGAAACTAATTTTATGTATACGAAATAAATAAATAGGGGAATATTAACTAAAAATTAGTTGGTGCAAGTTTTGTTTGGTTGGATCACGTTGAATTAATACGGCTGAATAAATAAATGAATGAATAAAATAAATAAACAAATAAATAAATAAAAATAATTAAAAACTCAAAACGAGCAGAACATAGCACCAGTTACCTCCGTAATTTCCTTCAGTTGAAAATGAAATTAAACACACTTCGAGATGACCCTATCATAGTTAAAAGTTGATGGGAAAATCTTTCCAGGTTGCTTCAAAGAAAGAAAATAAAGGCCGACCTTAGGGTCACAGGGAAATAAGGAGCTGAGAATTTTTCAAGAACTAAAATGTCCGACAAGGGTTGGGAAGGAGCAATTGTCTGGTAAGGTATGTTAGTTTCATCAGTTGCCTTTCATCCTGTTGTTGGCTTTGTTTGTGTGTGTGTGTGTGTGTGTGTTTTTTTTTTTTCTGGACATGACAGGTTCTTGATCGCTATGGTGATCTTCCCTTTGAAGAAGAACACACACATGCCCTTTGTAATAATTTTCTCTCTGGGAAGCAGTTGTTTAGTTACGCTTCACTTTAGGCTTGATCATTTTACCGAAAGTTATAATCATGGTTTACCATTGAAATTAGATTCTGTTGGTACTAACACGAGGAAAAAATTAAGACTTTGGTTTAAATAGTTACAATGTAACTCCATTTTGTAGAAGTATGTATCTGATAGAGAGCCTTTCACTAATTTGTCATTCCTCACAATTCTGAAAGTTTTTTCAGAAGATTTTTTCCCGAATTACCTTATTCTTATGCTGAAAGGTCATATTTGACTCAAACAGGTTAGGTGTAATGGCGGACTTTCCCATACAATGTTTTAATGGAGTAGATTATTAATCGCCTACAAAATAGTATAGCTAGGCTCATTGGTGAACAGTTCATTGTTCTTAGTCTTCTTTGTGCACTCGCTGCTGTAGACTCTTCCTGGAAAATAAAATCTTCATATACATTCAGTATTGTAGTCTGTTCTTGACAAGAAACTATCCCTCCCGAGTCTTCAGCTATTTCATTTCTGTGGACTCTTGCTGCCACTCCATACTCATGTTTCTTGCAATATATAATTTATGGCCTAAGGTATATGTTGGTTGATCAATTTATTACCTGTACCTCTAAAATTGATTTCCTGTACCTGTAAGCCCACTGGGCTCAGTGTTGTTGAGGTCAAGCAGTGGCTTATGACTTATGACCCCCTACGACCGTTGTTAACATTTATCTAAGATCCCCTAAGTCCCTTTTATGAACAGCATGAGATGGTAGTTTTTTGGAAATATCATATCATACAACACTCTGGGAATTTAGAAAATTGTCATCTGATGCATGTTCCTACATTAGGATCACAAAATATGCTTGAAGTAAAGGGATCTCGCCTTAAAGTATTTATCAGTCAATCCAAGTAAATTCATGATTAAAAACAAAGTGGGACATAATGTAAATAATTGCAAATAAAAGCAACCAATGAACAACAGATTATTGCACTGGATTCACTTGGCATGGTTCATTATAGGCCTATATGAATTAACATTTCAGTGAAACCCGAAAGTTACAGGAACTGCAATACTGCCCAGTGAAAGCTTAATGTTACAGTAACAATAGTAATGTTTTAAAGCTGGGAGACAAATCATAAAATGAATTACCAAGCTATAACAAAATACTTGTGGGTGTTAACCAGGCATTGCCTCATTTTATTTATCTTTTCCATTATTTCTGACCCCTTTTATGCATTGTTTCTAATCCCCTTCTATCCATGTTATTCATATTCTCCAGTTGTCTATTAACATATACTTCACGTTTCTTTTTGAGCGTTAGTTATCAATTATTTTCATACACACGCACACACGAATTCCTAGACATAGTCCATTCCCAGAGATGCTAAATCCTAAATCTCATTTGCCAACTCCTAAAACTCATTACTGTAAATTGAGGTCTCGCCACCCATACCTGATTAGCCCTGTATTTTACTGGTTGTGCAAGCAGGCTAATCTGTTGCCCCACATGGTCGTGAATTACTGCTGATGTGGGAAAGATGACTAGTCTGGAGGAGCCACAAGATTAACATTGCCAGTTCCCTGACCCAAGCCTCTGTCATGCCTTGGCCTAACTGTATTCCTAGGGCTACTCTTGAGACCCTGCCTCCAAAGATTCTTGCTCTTCTAGTGAGACTGATTGACAGCTCGCCGATTGCTGTTTATTCAAATCATTGTTGATTTTCTCCATTCACATTGCAGGACTGCAACATCATTATCAGGAAAGGAATATAGCTAAAATCACCAGCAGTATCTACAACTCATGTCAGTACTAGTCACCCTACTGATTAACTTGGTGTTGCGGTGAATAAGGATGAATTCACTTCTCTCACTCCCCAACCCTGTTCTGTATATATTCTTTAAACAGTAATGTTATACTTTGTTAATAGAAGGGGTCATTCTTACCATTGTTTAAAATTATATTTCTTGGTGTCGTGAAGGTAAATCTATTAAAAATTCATCCAAGATGAATTACAGAAAAGCAATAAAATTATTTCAATCCAGTCGTTGAAAATCAGCGCTAAGTTGCAGGTGAGTGCAAAATATTTTACACAACGCACGTTGGCCCACCTTTGGCTTTTCATTTTGATAGTGCGAAATCCTTATTCCATTTTGACATATACAGCACCTTGGCCTTTTTTGTGGAGGGGGAAGGTGGGTGGGGTAGTAAAAGAAAGCATTCAAATCCGTGTATCCTTGGTGAATCGAATTTACGGAATTGATTATCCAGCTCTGCAGTGGCAGTGTTGCACCCTGGTCGTTGTCAAACAACTAAAGCTTTGCAATTGAATTTTTGATAAATCATCTCTGTATAGTGTTCTGTATTAAAGCACTTGCTCAACTGTCAAGAAGTTCACATGGCTATGAGCAATCAAAGAATGCAAAGTCTGTTCATAATATATAGACAAAAATGTTCGGATTTAAGGTCAATAAATGTTTAATGTCTGCAGTTACATATATTCGAAATTAGGCCACTATGCAATAGTTCATTGTTATCTAGAATGTCATTAACTGCAATACACAATAATATAACGCTATTTGGTTACTTATATATTATCTCATCTCGGAACACCACAGTAATCTTAGGGAATATGCCGATATTATTTTTCACAAAAAAATTATTGAAGCATCATTCAATACCACATCAAGTGCAAGGACTTGATATCCGATAATTTATGTTTTACAGCCATTAAACTGTATTTTAATACCCGAATGGATGACCCTTAACCTTTGGATAAATATTGCTTTCATAAATTTCTTCAACGCAAGCGTAAGCTTTACACCACCTGGGGCGGTCATATTTCCGAGCAAACTCCGTTTCCTAAATGGGTAAATGATGTTTGTAATTTAGACACCAACGAAATTTGAGAGTAACGATATACGATCGTGCGCATTTGATAAGAATGCCTTGTGAAAAGTGACTTGGCAAAGCACATATTTCGCCGAAAACAAAGATATATGGTTCGACATGAATCAAAAGTCTGTTAGGTTACTATCAATAGTGAATGTGTTTATATATATATATATATATATATATATATATATATATATATATATATATATATATATATATATATATATATATATATATATATATATTATATTCAATAGGATGACTCCAAAAAGGAAGACAGTGATCACTAGAACTGCTCTGAGTGTGTGCGTAATCACTCAGTGTTCCCTGCGCAAAAAAACTTCCATGACTCTATAACTGTTTCGTGCACCAGCCTGTATAGATGGTTTATCAGTGGCTGTTCATATCTCTATGCACACATTGCGTCTTTCACCTTTGTCTTACACTCAGTGTCTGGTTTTCATGATTTTGTGACTTCTACTTTCCAGCATTCTTTCACGTCGGTCTTTCCTTCCTTAATAACCCGTTTACCCTTTGTGTCTCTTCCCAAATCTCACCGTTTCAGTTTTCTTATTTTTCATATTTCAGCGAGAGCTGTATCATCATCTATAATTACTTCTCTTTGCTTGATGATTTTTCGTTTTTTTTTCTCAACGCCCCTACTTATATGTGGAGGAATATTTTCGTTACGCGAAACTTAACTCTGTTTTACGGTTCCCTGTAGCGAGGTACAACACCCTGCTTTGCCGTTGCTCTTAGTTCATCGCTTTGTCAAAACTGCTTTCTGGTCAAGGCTGGAATATTTTAAGCTCGTTTGCTTCGCTCTCTTCTGCGTCTTCTGTCTTCTACTGTTAGCGTTGGGGCCTGACCTGTGCTCCCCCTGTGCAAGCGTAGTTGAGTTTTCGCTGTCGCCCATCACTGTGCAAGGTCCAACCTTGCTTGTGAGTGCATTACTGGATACTCCGGAAGTTATAAGGAAGCCTCTGGCGGCCGGAGAAGTGTGAGCATTCCCTTTTGCCTATAATTACTTGACCACATTAGTGATAAGAGAAATCTCCAGTCAGAGCATTTATGAGAATAACAGCGTTTTCCAGGTGCAGACAGTACGAGTGTATTTGCAACATTTAGGTCTCATTGATAGAAATTAAGGTGTATTCATATCTTTTGTAAATTGTTGGTGTTAAGGAAATTAATTAATAATTTGTTAAGGTTTTTCCTATCTGTGTCTCCGCCTATCGTATACTGTACATGTAAGTTGTTTTCATTTTACCACTGCGGCATGTCTCTTACTTTTCGGTCTAGTTACTAGGAAGGAGATTGAGGGAAGTGTATGCGTACTGTATGTTCATGTCTTTTTCTCTAGTTAATCCAGCAGTTTTTCGGGGAGGGTTTCACAATTTTAAGTATGAAGTGTTAATTGATAGGTAATGTTAAGTTTTAGTTCTTGGTTTTCGTCACCATCTTTCAGGCGTTTCATGTTGCCTAAAGTCTTAGTGTTCCTTGAACCCTTGTCTCGTCTGGCATTTGGTTTATTCATCAGAGGATCTGGCTAAAAATAAAACTATTTGTGCTGCCTTTTGTAAAAGTTAAGATTTCATACACACACACACACACACACACACACACACACACACACACACACATATATTGTAACGAAATCCGTTACTGGTTCTTTCTAAAGATCCACCTTAAAACTATCAACTCCTATTAAGTAGAGTGATAGGCCCTGGAACAGCAAAAATGAAACTCAAACCATGAACAGGAAGGGCAAAATAAAAGCTTTGTATAAAACCGTTAATAACAAATATATTTATACACAAATGGGTACCACCTTAATTACATAATCACCTGAAAAGGAAAAGGACCACACGCCTTACAAGTAATAAACACAATCTCCTAGCTAACAATCGTACCAACAGGAGGAGAGAAAGTTATAGGAGAAGGTGGGAAGACACAAACATACTATGTCGAAAAATTATCACAAACGCACGACAGGAAAGGGTACTGAGAGAAAGAATCCTTAAACCTAACTAAATACAATAATTCCCTACACCTAACAACAAACCAAAAATACACACTTTCATCATAATAACTGCAGATCACTATGATGTAAATAATGTTGACTGGCGATCCAATAAATCAATATATTAATGCAGACCAGCGATGAAATAATCCTATAACCCTACGGGTCACACACGTAGGGTCAAACTCTCCTGGACTGACGTTCGTCAGCGAAAGTCCACCAACAATATTTACCACGAGGATAATAACAATATTAAAAGTGGCTTACACTTCTTCGCCGCTGAAGCGCCGAGTGACGACCTCAAGGATACATTGGAACTGCGAGGCAAAAGCAGTGCAACGGCATACACAAAAGAAAATGATCGTCCCTTACGACCACTGACGAGCCGAGACACCTGAGCGGTACGTCTCACTCAAGACACGAAGTCTCCTTATCTCCCTTCTTCCGGGAGTCAAAGAAGCTGCAGATACTGCCAATAATGCCTACGACATCCAAGAACCCTTCTGTCGGGAGGCCGCACAAAGATTAAAAGTCCTTCGGATGTCCCGTCATCGAAGAAAACTCACACTGCCCACCAGTAACGCTGAACATCCCCACACACGCTCGCAAATATGAAAACAGAAGAAAAACATACAAACGGATGGGAGAGTCAAAGATGGTTACCAGCGAACCACCTCCTAAACGAGGTGATTAAATAACAAAGTGGAAACCAAAAGTGAACAAAAGTAAAAACAAAATTTACAAAGTTACGTTAATTTCTGATATCAAAACCAAAAGCAAAGAAAAATTAATTACATTAATCATCCAACACTAAAACAAAACTGAATTACGTTAGTATAAGAATAGCAAAACTGAACAGGGCCCATAACATGAACCACTCAATCAATATTTATAAATTTTACAGCTCCCCATCTTAAAAAAAAAAAATTTTTTTTTTTTTTTTACAAGGGAAGACAAATACTTAATAACTTGTCATATAACTTAAATCAACTCAGACCAAAATACTGAAAAGGACAAATCAATATGTCAAAAACAGTAATAAAATTAATACACATTAAGACCCTTCAACGTATGTAAATACATATATGACCTCAAAACGGAATATATTTTTCATACAAACCCTATGAAAGGAGAATGGGTAAATACATTCACCCAAAGGAAGGTTAACCAGAATACCAAATATACAAAAACTACCTTATTATCTGAAACAGCATAAGTTTGCAAAGGAAAAATTTAATCTAAAGGTATGAAGAAAAACATTTTAAATGAGTCCTCCATCTAATACCAATAAAATCTAAAATAGCCCTGATATTTGGTGTTGAGGGAGCAAGATACCTGAAAAGAATGTCAATTAGAGCAACCGTAGATTATGTCAAACTCAATTAAGAAATGACCTGGAGAGGGCGTCCGGAATCACATTATCCTTTCCAGAGATATGTCTAATATTCAGGTTATATTCCTGTAGGAACAAACTCCAGCGTAATATCCGCTGATTCTTGTCTTTACACCTGTTCAAAAATACCAGTGGGTTGTGGTCAGTGTAAACGTCAATTGGGTACATGGTCGGATTCAAGTATACGTCAAAGTGTTCGACCGCTTTGACCAAACACAAGGCCTCCTTTTCAATGGTTGAATACTTTCTCTGTGCAGCAATCAACTTCTTCGAAAAATAAGCTACAGGGTGGAGGATCCCATCCTCACCCTCCTGTAATAAAACCGCACCAATGCCAATGTCACTGGCATCCGTGGCTAAGGAAAAGACTTATTAAAATCTGGAGATCTCAACACAGGATAACTTATCAGTAGAGTTTTGAGTTTCTCATATGCTCCTTGACAAACACTGTCCCAGGCAAATAGTACATCCTTTTTCAATAAATTTGTTAGTGGAGCGGCTAAATCTGAAAAATTTTTAACAAAACGCCTATAATAGCCTACCATACCTAGAAATTTTCGAACGCCTCTTTTATTTTGAGGAACTGGGAACTCTGTAATGGCTTCTACATTCGCCTGTTTTACTGACACCTTACCCAAACCTACTTCATGTCCGAGATACACTACTTTTGCTCGGGCAAACTCACTCTTCTTTAAGTTTATAACTAAACCTGCTTTCTTCAACTCTTTAAAGAGAGCTCTAATACGCCTCAAATGGGTATCCCAGTCGTCGCTGTAAATAACCACGTCGTCAATATAAACGACACAACCTTCAACCTTACTGGTGACCAAGTTCATTAGCCGCTGGAACGTAGCGGCTGCGTTTTTTCATGCCGAATGGCATTACCTGACACTCATACAAACCGTCCCCAGTTACAAATGCTGATACCTCTCGAGCTCGTGGAGTTAAACCTACCTGCCAATACCCTTTTAATAAGTCAAATTTACTAATATACTTGGCAGAACCGATTTTATCTATGCAATCCTCCACTCTCGGTAAAGGATAAGAATCGGTTTTGGTAACCTCATTAACCTTTCTATAATCAAAACATAACCGGTGCTGGTCACCCTCTTTTTTAACGAGGACAACAGGCGAACTCCACGGACTACTGCTTGGTTTTATGAGGTCGTGATCAAGCATGTAATTTACCTCCGATTGAACGATGTTCCTCTTGAACGGATTCAGTCTGTAAGGACATTGCTTAATAGGACTAGCCTGACCAATATCAACGTCATGCTGTAAAAGGCTAGTTCTACCAGGGGCATCCTGAAACAAGATTTTATTTTCATTAATCAAATTTACCAGTGACTTAACCTGTGCCTTTTCTAAATGACGTAACTTTTCCTGTAAATTATCAAGTACTGTCGAATTCTCCGAGAGGCTACTTAATTCTACTGGATTTTTCAAACTGTCAGAATCAAACTTATCTCTCACTACATCTAAATCTACCGGGACGTCCACTACCGCTACAGGCTCTACAGCTACAGGCTCTACTGCACTCTCTCTATCTACAAACGGTTTTAGCATATTCACATGACAAATTTGAGTTTTCTCCTCCTCTGAGGAGTTTCTATAACATAATTAACTTCGCTCAGCTTTTTCACCACCTTCCAGGGGCCTGAAAATTGGGCCTTTAACATATTCCCGGGAGGGGAGAAGGACCAAAACCTTATCACCAACCTCGAACGAACGCGACTTGGTATCTAAGTCGTATTGAAATTTCATTCGAGATTGACTGGCTACTAAATTATTCTGAGCGAACTCCCAGGCACTTCGTAATTTCTCCTGTAAATTGGATAAATAGTCAATAACATTAATTTTATTATTATCATTAACTTCTAAATGTTCCTCACTACATCGAGGGGTCCACGTACATTATGCCCAAACACTAACTGAAATGGGGAAAAACCTAGAGAGTCATTGGGCATGGATCTAATAGCAAAAAGAGCATAAGGGACCTCTTTGTCCCATTCAGTACCATACTCATGACAGAATTTTTTAACACCGATTTTAACGTTTGGTGAAGACGTTCTACCTGACCTTGACTCTCGGGGTGGTAAGGCGAAGACGTAATATGTTTAACCCCGAGCTCAGACATTTTCTTTCTGAAAATCCTACTTGTGAAATTCGTACCACAATCACTCTGTAGGACCTTAGGAATACCGAATTTTGTAAAAAAAGTTTACTAAGGCCTCAACTACTTTTTTTCCGCCTTCACACTCCTCAGTGGGATAGCTTCAGGGTACCTGGACATTCTATCTACTATCGTTAATAAATACTCACATCCTCCACGCGTCCGTGGAAGGGGCCCGACTACATCTATGATAACTTCCCTGAAAGGTTCTCCCACCGAAGGAATGGGAATCAGCGGCGCCTTAGGTATCTTCTGGTTAGGTTTGCCTACCAGTTGGCACACCCGGCATGACAACACAAACCTCTTCACATCCCGGCGCATACCTGGCCAGAAATATAACTCAGCTAACTTCTGAAAGCACTTATGTACCCCAAAGTGTCCTGCTAAACTGCTCTCATGAGCCAAACTCAATAACTTTTCCCTATACCTTTCGGGAACCAATAACTGCCTTTTAACTTCTACCTTATCGGCAGGAACCTCCTTGGCTCGACTGACTCGATATAGTAAATTATTGATCCTGTAAAAGAAAGGTTTAGTAATATCTTCAAAATCGAGTACGTCAACATCAGGGTGAAATTCTCGATTCTGAGCCTGTCGGAAGGTCTCAGAATCCCAATCTACATAGTCTAAATTCAAATGCTCCATACTTTCCGGCTCCAGTACAGGTTGATTGCCTATCTCATCTAAATTAATATCAAAATTTTCTACCTCCCTGGCGCGCGAACGCGTCGTTACACCCGTTGGTTTTATATTATAAGTACCTGAAAGAGAGGTTAAGGTTAATATCGGGAAAGGACATATTTCCTTCCTCGAAGCAAGATCATTAGCATATAGGCAATCAATACCATGGACAGGCAAACTGTCTACCACAGCCAACCTAACCTGTCCCTTTAAACCTTCTTGTCTTCAAAAAGAATGTCTCGATTGGATAGGAATTCACGGTATTCGGGAAACCTCCTAACACGACAAATTCAGTATTTAAATATACATGATCCGAGGGCACGGCACTACGGACAATTAACGACTGAGCTGCCCCGGTATCTCTCAAGATCTTAATTTTCTTACCTTTACCACTTGGAGGTCCTGAAAACAGATTGCCACTAAATGTATATTTGGAAAACATCAGTCATTGGTTACCATTGTTATTGTTATTATTATTAGGGGTATCTTCCAGGGACTCCACCCTTTTGCTAACAGTTTTGTTAACTATCATCACTGGACGTTTATTTCCTCGATCCAGGTAGCTTTTCATAGCGTTGCAGTTCGCCTTGACATGACCCCTTCTGTTGCACCAGAAGCAAACTACGTTTCTACCCCGACTCTCTCTCTGATATTATCATTAACTGGGCGATTGTTATTATTTCGGACAACCTGGTCCCTATAAACATAATTATTTTTCTTGCCACTAAAATTGCTACTGACCCGGGGACTACTCATACTACCGCTACTACTACAACTATATTCCTGACTAACATTATCATTACTCCCTGAACCTTTTCTGTTACCTGGGTTGGAACGTAGCCAACTGTCACCACAATCACTTAATTTATTCGAGGGCATAAATTTACCCTCCTGACGATGAGTCAGTACATACTCATCTGCGGCAATCGCCACCTCCTGTAACACATCTAATTTAAGTTCCTCCAAATGAGTTCGAAGGTCCTGAGACACAGAGATTTTAAATTCTTCAACCAATATGAGCTCCTCAATTTGTCGAATTCGGAAACCTCTCGGGACTTTAGCCAGTCATCAAAATACTGCTCCTTCTTCCGGGCAAATTCTACATACGTGCATTCATGGTTTTTCTGAAATTTCTGAACTTTTGGCGATACGCCTCAGGAACTAAATCATATGCCTTTAATATGATGGCCTTCACAGTGTCATAATCTGCAGATAACTCTTCATTAAGCCCGTTATAAACTCTTTGGGCCTTACCCTTAAATCTGCACTGGACCAAAGTGGTCCACATATCCACGGGCCATTCTAGTTTTCGAGCGACCCGTTCAAATGAACTGAAAAACTCAGACACACTCGTCTCGTCAAAATTGGGAACTAATTTTAATACCCCCATCAAGTTAAATTTACCTTTCTCATGGGAGCTTTCATGAGAATCAACATCACTACCTTCCTTTGATTTTAACTCCAACTTCAGTTGCAAAACCTTTACCTCATGGGCCCTTTGCTCAATTTCGTGTGTGCCCTTTCTCTCTGCCTTTCATCAGCCTGAAATTGGAGAGCCTGATACTTGAGCTCCCTAATTTTAACTTGCTCCCTCAACACCAGGAGCTTTACCTCTGCCGACTCTTCATTATTATTATTTATTCCACTCTGGTCCTGCCTATCATCCGATACATTTTTCCTGGCTAAGGCTTCTTTCTGGTACTCTTTTACAGCAGCCAATACCTGTTTTAGCAAGGTACCTTTCCTAATTTCAGAGGGTAACCTTAAGTCAAACAACACTGCAACCTGCCACAACTGGTCCCTTCTTAGCTCAAAGATCTGATCCTCCCAATCTGGGCTCTCCAAAACAAATTTCTTCAGACATTTTTCAGGGAATAAAAAAAAATTACGAAGCCAAAATATTAACTAAGCAGTACCCTTATACACCCTACCACCTTCCTGTTAATTACTTGAGCCACTTTACTGCACCACAAAGGTGGATCCTGTTCATGGTCGCCAAAATTTGTAACGAATTCCGTTACTGGTTCTTTCTAAAGATTCACCTTAAAACTATCTACTCCTATTAAGTGGAGTGATAGGCCCTGGAACAGCAAAAATGAAACTCAAAACATGAACAGGAAGGGCAAAATAAAAGCTTTGTATAAAACCGTTAATAACAAATATATTTATACACAAATGGGTACCACCTTAATTACATAATCACCTGAAAAGGAAAGGACCACACGCCTTACAAGTAATAAACACAATCTCCTAGCTAACAATCGTACCAACAGGAGGAGAGAAAGTTATAGGAGAAGGTGGGAAGACACAAACATACTATGTCGAAAAATTATCACAAACGCACGACAGGAAAGGGTACTGAGAGAAAGAATCCTTAAACCTAAGCTAAATACAATAATTCCCTACACCTAACAACAAACCAAAAATACACACTTTCATCATAATAACTGCAGATCACTATGATGTAAATAATGTTGACTGGCGATCCAATAAATCAATATATTAATGCAGACCAGCGATGAAATAATCCTATAACCCTACGGGTCACACACGTAGGGTCAAACTCTCCTGGACTGACGTTCGTCAGCGAAAGTCCACCAACAATATTTACCACGAGGATAATAACAATATTAAAAGTGGCTTACACTTCTTCGCCGCTGAAGCGCCGAGTGACGACCTCAAGGATACATTGGAACTGCGAGGCAAAAGCAGTGCAACGGCATACACAAAAGAAAATGATCGTCCCTTACGACCACTGACGAGCCGAGACACCTGAGCGGTACGTCTCACTCAAGACACGAAGTCTCCTTATCTCCCTTCTTCCGGGAGTCAAAGAAGCTGCAGATACTGCTAATAATGCCTACGACATCCAAGAACCCTTCTGTCGGGAGGCCGCACAAAGATTAAAGTCCTTCGGATGTCCCGTCATCGAAGAAAACTCACACTGCCCACCAGTAACGCTGAACATCCCCACACACGCTCGCAAATATGAAAACAGAAGAAAAACATACAAACGGATGGGAGAGTCCAAAGATGGTTACCAGCGAACCACCTCCTAAACGAGGTGATTAAATAACAAAGTGGAAACCAAAAGTGAACAAAAGTAAAAACAAAATTTACAAAGTTACGTTAACTTCTGATATCAAAACCAAAAGCAAAGAAAAATTAATTACATTAATCATCCAACACTAAAACAAAACTGAATTACGTTAGTATAAGAATAGCAAAAACTGAACAGGGCCCATAACATGAACCACTCAATCAATATTTATAAATTTTACAGCAGTAGAACTTGACATACTTACATATATATATATATATATATATATATATATATATATATATATATATATATATATATATATATATATATAATATATATATATATGTATATATATATATATATATATATATATATTTATATATAATGTATATATATATATATATATATATATATATATATATATATATATATATATATATATATATTATACAATATCTATTATACAGTATATATATATATATATATATATATATATATATATATATATATATATATATATATATATGTATATATATATATATATATATATATATATATATATATATATATATATATATATATATATATATATGTATATATATATATATATATATATATATATATATATATATATATATATATATATATATATATATATATATATATATATATATATATATATTTATATATAATGTGTGTGTATATATATATATATATATATATATATATATATATATATATATATATATATATATATATATATATTTATATATAATGTGTATATATATATATATATATATATATATATATATATATATATATATATATATATATATATATATATATATATATATATATTATACGTATCTATTATACAGTATATATATATATAATATATATATATATATATATATATATATATATATATGTATATATATATATATATATATATATATATATATATATATATATATATATATATATATATATATATATATATACAATGTGTATGTATGTATATATGTATATACTAAAAGTTTTTAAATTGATGTTTTCCGTTTACATGTAACGTTTACAACGTTAAAATGTAATAAAATGCAATGGTTAATATTACTTAAATATTACTATTATTTTTTTCAGCAGAATGAAAGGGCCTCTGGATCGAAGTCTTTTTGAGGCTCGGGAGTGAATGGAAGTTCCAGTGCCAGGCTCTTGGTGAGTTATTACTCATATTAGAAATTGTAGTTCAATAGTGTAGTAAATGAATTTCCAGGTGCTATTAGAGCTCTCTTTTAGAAACATTGAATCATACAGATGTTCTCTTTGTCATCAAAATAATTTTGAAGGGTGGAGATATTTATCTGTGTTAACTTTTTATATCTCGAGCAACCCTCGTCAGAAGAGTGCTCACTACATATTCATACACACACACACACCACACACATATATATATATATATATATATATATATATATATATATATATATATATATATATAATATGTGTGTGTGTGTACATGTTACATGTGTATGTGCGTGCGTAAATATGACTGAAGATGTCTGGGTGGGGAGCAAATGTATTCTAATCATTCACTTATGCAAGAGAGCGCTGGTTTGTTCGGGGTCTGTTTCACTTAGCAATATTCACACAAATAGCCGTAAGGCTTTTCGCTGTATCATTTGCCATGATACTCCACAGCTGTGCATGAATTCGTCTTTGATGAGGTCCCTGGCTTTCTGTGGTATTCTGGTTTCAGGTGGCGGACATTATGGTATTTCTGTGCCTTGGTTAAGTATGGGTATGTGTGTGTGTGTTTGTGTGTGGGGTGTGCGTGTGTAAAATGTTTCGCGCGTCTGTTAATGAGTAGATAATACAAAAAAAAACAATTATATAGTCTAACTTATTTGGCAATATTTAATTTTTATTTCAGATTCGCAGTTTGTAAATAAGCAAAAATATTTTATTCGCTCTTTAAACATAACAAATTGCAAAACAAAAGCTCTCGCTTTGAAATGATTCCTTAACCTGATAAACAAATCGTTGTCGTTGTCGCCCTATTAATATAAATACGTAGTTACATCAATTATACTCTCATTAATTTACTGCAACGTAGTGCATTACACACGCACACATACACACACATATATAATCATATATGTCGCTTAATATATCGAAATTCACTTTACCTAGTATATCTCCGTTGGAGAATTGTATTATATAAGTGATAAATGAATTGGAATCGTGGGGACGAGTTCGTGTCCCCACGATTCCAATTCATTTATCACTTATATAAATTCCCCTTCGGCGACAATTCTCCAACGGAGATATATACCGAAGTGAATTTCGATATTGTGACATTATGTCTTATGATTGTATATAAATCACGGTGTGATAAAAATTTCACACATATATGTATATATGTGTATATACATATATATATGTATATGTATATATATGTATATGCATATATACAGTATATATATGTATATATATATTATATGTATGTATGTATGTATATATATATATATATATATATATATATATATATATATATATATATATATATATATATATATATATATATATATATATATATATATATATATATATATATATAAATTATTTATTTGTGTTTTATATCTTTGTTGGTCGCTTTGAGCTAGTTATTGTGAGCGAAAGCATGTGCGCCATTATGTATGATCTGTGGATTAGGGGTTTTAGGGGATTTGGATTATGTAATGTAGATTTCAATTCCTTTAGAGAGATTTATGTTGCTTGTTTGATTGATGAAGCTAGATTTCATTATTTTATTTTCCTCTATGAAGAAAATGCTGTCACGTTGCGGAAGGTATTTGGAAACTCCTCGGATGATGTTTTTAATAGTAATTTTGATAATGCCCCTCTTAAATGAAGAGGCCACACATGGTACATTATCCAGAAATACCTGCTAATGTTACAGTTTTACAAAGGAGACAAGAGCATGGTCAAGAATGATCGAATTCTTCAATTACCTTAGTATGTTAAGCTCTTCTGTTCCTTGTTTTTTATGATTTTCCAAAATAATCATATCGAGACATACTTCTACATTACTGGTAGACATTCTGCTGTCTCCCTTTCGATGATAATGTCTCCTTCTCTAGTTCATTATTCTAAGGAAATTTTCTTTAAAAGTTCCAGATCCTAGATATAGGTGAATGGAAGCCTTTCGACTTATTGGTCTATCAACTGGATATACTAGGCTCATTTATGAGTGATATACTTTTGCTTTGCTCAGCTCATGAATTACGAGTACATGGTTTGATTTGTTCGGGTCACACGAGTCAGGGGACTTCACTGAAGGGATTAGACTCGAAATAATCCAGTATTTACTATGCATTTGATTTTGAGATGAACATGTTGCAACCGTTCGAATGTAAGCATTTTTTTTTTTTTGCTGTCACCGAAGCTAAACAACAGTCCATGTCTATGTCTATGTCTATGTCTATGTCTATGTCTATGTCTATGTCTATGTCTGACGGTTTATCAAGTATCCCTTCTTTCCTTTATTAAGCGTTCAGACGGGATTTCCAAATCACTTATATTTTAGTTAAAAATTACAGAAGTTTAAAAGTCTGTGTAATGTAAGAGGTTAATTGCATTTGTCTCAGTATTATAGCTGAGTGGAAATAAATGGGTTTTCGATAGCTTTTGAACTGAAAGATATTTTTCCAGCACATAACTGATACCAGAAGTTGATTATACAATCTAGGAGCACCAGTGCTTAAAAGTTCTCGTACCCAGAGTGGTCGTTGCACGAAGCTCATCAAAGTCTGAAATCATCACGGGGAAAGGCGTGTATGAACACCAGGCCCAACTACGTATCTTTTTCAGGCAACCTTTGAGATACAATGGTTTCTCCCGTGCTAATAGCTTGATATGTTAAGACGCAAAGTTTAAAAAATAATCCTTGCTTTGACTGGTAACCAGTGTAATTTAATTAAGGTTGGAGTAATATGTTCTCGCGGGATATACCAACAATTAGTCTAGCAGCTCTATTCAAAATCATTTTGAAGTTTCTTAAGTCGATAATTAGGTAAGTTGTAATACAACGAGTTTACAATAGTCTACTCTACTAACTACCAAACTATTAATTAGCAGCTTAGTGGCATCTTCGTTAAGATATTTTCTAATGGATGCGATATTCCTCAGATGATAATTTGCGGTCCTAACCACATTGTTAATATGTTCATCAAATGTCAAAGAACCATCAACTACTACCCTGAGATCTCTGACTTTATCAGTTAACAAAATATTCTTTATTGATGGAGATGCTATTAACGTTATCAAACCTTCTTAAGTTATATTTAGTGCCAATTAGAATACATTCAGTTTTATTTTCATTTAGTTTCAGCTTTTCTTTTGCATCCATTTCGAAACATCTGCCATGAGTCTATCAATAACAGCTTGATCTTCAATAATGTCATCCACTATTAAATAAAACTGGTGTCATCAGCAAAAATTTACATTGAACGCCATGTAATTTAAATATCCAAGACAACTCGATTGTATAAATACTAAAAGAACCGCCGTGCAGCTTCCTGTGGAACACCCGTGGTGAGCTTTCTACTTTCAGAATATCTATCTTTAACCTTCACCTTGAAAGATCTGTTCGATAAACAGTTATTAAACCATTTAAGAGCATCCCCATCGATCCCAATAGCAGTCATATCCTCTATTAACACTTCATGAACCACTGTATCAAAAGCAGCGCTAAGATCTAGGAGAATAAGCAAGCTACATTTACCGTCATCAGAGAAACCTAACAAATCATTAATTACGGCACAAAGAGCTGTTTCAGTAGAATGGAATTTCCGATAAGCCGACTGATCTTCAGGAATAGCTCAACTACTTTCAAGTGCTGACTGAGTTGGTCTAAAACGGAAGTCTCGATCATTTTGACAAAAAGACAAGTTAGAAATTGGTCTATAAGATTTCAATTCTTGATGGTCAAGGGATCCTTTAAGAGATGGTTTAATGATAGCAACTTTTTCAGAGGACGGGACTAAGCTCTTAGTAATACTCAAGTTGACTATTCAGCTGCAATTGCAATAACCTATCTATGTTCGGGGCATCGATGACCTCATTTATTGGAAAAGGATCGTTACTGCAATAAGAGCGGCCAGAACTAATGAACAAAGTTTTGTAAGCATCGAGTGAAATTGGCTCAAACTGCAAAAACTTTGAGAAAGGAAAATCAGGAAAGTAAGGATAGGGCAAGAAACATCAGTTGTGAAGTTACTAAGTAAACAGGCAACCTTTGACTCAAAGAATTCAGCAAATTCATTTGCCAATTCAAGCTCAGACCTCCCGTCTGTAAAACATGCCTCTTAATTTTCCCTAAAAGTTCATCGAACACAGAATACAGCCTTTTGATATTGGACCCAACCTCAGTTACTTTTCATTATAATATGTCTTCTTTACATTTCTTAATAATCTATTTACCTCATTCCTAGCTTCCACATATAACATTCGATTTCTCTTTGTTTTATGCTTATGCCAACGTGACTCTGCCAACCTCCGTTTTTTCCTAGCATCCCTAATTGCAGCATTGAACCATGGGAGCTGTCTTTATATAACAATATCTTTCTACCACAGGGCACATTTTGTCATATTCTTTAGAGAATACAGAAAAATACAAAGCAACAAGACAGACCACACATTACCACTGAAATATTTCTGCTACTATTTAAGTCAGTACATCCACAGGGTTCATTATATTTTTCTTCAACAGTACCCACATCTATTAGTACAGTAGAGTTTGTTCCTAAATGTTATTTTAGTCCTAAGTTTACTTTGTAACAAGACTAAATATCAAATATAATAAGCCTGTGGTAAAGAGATAGAAAAATCTGGCTCCACCTCAAATTCATAAAGTAATTATCACCCGTACAACAAAAACACAGCATCTAAAATATGATCTGACCTAGAGGTAGATACATTCACCATATTAACAAAATTCATATTGTTCATTATATCAATAAACTTCTTTACATTTGTATCTCTATAATCCTCTAACCATATTAAAATCTCCACATATATATACATTACATTTTTCATTTTCAAAACAATCCAACAATACAGAAAAGTCTTCTAAAACGTAGCCCTGCTTTAGTTGAGGGGACGATATACCAATAAAAATAAAACTGTACATTATAGGCCTTAAACTCAAAGGCTAAATGCTCAAAACTCACAAATGCTCCAACAACCCTAATTCTAACGTTTACCAAATGTTTTGGAAATCAACACCAACCCACTCCCCTGACCAAAATTGATGTGGTGTGTGAAAAAGTTTATGAGTGTCAGCAATAGTTCATTAATTTTCAAATTATCAGTAGCACTTAGCCATGTTTCTATTTATAGCGAACACATCTATTCCTTGTTCAGCAGATTAATTCTTTTAATTCTGTTGTCTTGTTGCGTACTGACTGCGCATTCAGTAAGGCACATTTTATTCTTCTGTTACTGGAATCCATGATCAGTCTGTTAGAGCAATTCGCTTCCTCTCAGCAGCATTCGATGGACAATTCCAGTCAAAACACGCATGTTCATTATCGGAGAGGTTCATTCGCGCACAATGATGACATTTCAAACTTTCAGACTGACACTGCCTTGTCTCAAGTGATCAGTTCCGTTACAGCGTCCCATATCCGAGATCCATTTAGTATGACTCATTTGGACTCCGTCATCCGATATCAACCGACAGTAGTTACATGTTATAACATGATAAACTATCCATACCTTATATCTCGACCAAAGCCAGAAAAGTATATCCATTTTCATATATCCTGCGTCTAATGATAGGTGTACATTTTAAAAGTATAATTATACGATTTACCATCTTTAGCTTCTCTAGTTGATACTAGTTTCATATCATCTGACTTACATTAATACCTTGAAATATATTATTCATCTTCAAAATCGCAGGCAGGACGTCGTCTATCTGTTCTTGATTACTAACATTGGCAACGGTGATTTTAGGCACATCTTTTGAAGTACAGTTGAACATAATTTATGGTCATCAATGTCTGGTCCAAGTTCATTAGCATTTTCTCTTGCCTTCTTGTCTGGAAAGTCAACGACCAGTGAACCTTTTTCGCAGGCTTTACATTTACTAATTTGAATATTCCCAGGACTTTTGTTAACACACCTTTCTTCTCTTCCATTGTGGTAGTCATTCTCATCTTCATCAGCAATCAAAATCAAATTTCTCTCTTTCACCACGTCAGAATAACTTGGTTTCAAGTCCTTTACAGGTAGCCCACAGTAACCCTAAGCCTAAGAAATTGATTTTCCGTCTTCAGTTCAATTATTTGTTTTTCTAATGAAGCAAAATATATCTCTTGCCATTAATTCAAACGTTTCCATTTTCGGCAAGCTTGTTCAAGGTAACTGTCTCCGAAAAATTAGCCTAATACATCTTCTACAGTAGAATTTGACATCTTGCATCAATCCAATAGAAATTGACTTCTACCTTTCTGTAGTCTTCATAGATATTCCTCACATTTCCGATGTACTTTCCTGTTACATGAGATAGCAGTCAAGTTGGTTATCATCGTTTTGACGATCACAATAACAAGATGCCATTTCAAGAAAACTCTAAAACTTCACGCTTCAAATCATAGCAAGGCTCATTAGTTGGTAGAAATTATGACGTACAATGACGTAAACGTGACGTCACTATGGAAAATCTGCGCAGGGGCCGCGAGATTGCGCATCAAAGTCAACCAGGCCTAACACACTAGGATTAGAACGCACTTTCACGGCACTATTTATGTACCAAGTGACCAGGCACATCCTAGTAGGTTAAACCAGCAGTTTAGGGCAAGGCACTCTAAAACAGGCAAATTAATATTGAAGAGGATCTTGTTTACCTTCCTGTCAAGAACTAACTTCTTAATTTTGCTTCAGAGACGCTACCCAAAAAATCAACAGAGCTATAATTCTGGATAAAATATTTGCACATCACACGTTACTTATAATTTGATAATTATTACTTTTATATATATTGTCCTGCGACCTGCATCGATCTTGCATTACGACTCTAGGTCCATCGTGGATCTGTTTTATTCAACCAGTTTTCTTCTTCTTTGATTTGTCTCTAGAATATTATTTCTTTATCTTCTCTGGTTTTGGTTGTCTACTTCTTTCTCCAGATATTTGTATGTATCTATAAATTGAAAAACGTTTCGTGAAAAATGTTGTTTTCAGCTTTTTGCGAAAATAAAGTCTCATTTTTGAAAATGAAATGGGTACGGCCTATAATACAAATATGCAGTTCTGTTGTTTGTTGTACTAAAAACGGCGTAGACCATTATAATCGAAAAAGGAACTTACTCCGGCATAAACAAATGGTTCCTCTTAGTAGTTACCACGTTACTCTACCAAATTTCACATGAAAATCAGTTTCTCAATTTCCAGAATTCATGGAAGGATGCGCTAAAGTTATGTAGTTGTGAAATGTGTGGACCGTCGATATGATCACAGTTCGTAATATACTTCTTCGGTGCTAAAGCAGAATGAGTATCATTTTAATCTGAGCCGGTTATTAGTTTTTGGTTGCTAGGGGTTGGTACTGAATTTTATTCAGGGTTCACCATTCAGCTTCATACTAGTTAACACAAGGCATAGAACGAGATATAAAATGAGTTTCATGTCATTTAGAGATTTATTGTGAAAGCTATGTTGTTCTCGTAAGAAGGAAAGTGACATTTGGAACTGAAATTTGTTATAAATTTGCTGCAGACTTAGATAATGATTGGATAAGAGGAGCTGAAGGTGCAATTGTAAGTTTATGCGAGGAATGGAAAAAACTGTTTTATACAATCTGAATTAGTTGATTACTGAGATAGTCAAGATGAACCATTTGGAAGGTCTCAGTAGAAGGGGAATGTGGAACAGAGTTGTAACGAAAGCTGAGGTAGTGATTAATGGAAAGTGGACAAATTAAACTTAAGAACTAGAGGTACTGTCATTTTGGGTCATAGTGTGGGCAGGACAAGTGGGCAGCAAATCTAAGTAGAAATTACTATGTTAGGAGATAAAACTGTTTAAGACAGGGGATGTTGGGTGTGTCAGATTTCAAATAAAAGGGATGAGGACTGCTAAATATGCTGAGAAAGTGTAAAGGAAAAAGTTTTGAAATAATTTTTTGGGTGTGCTGTGGCAAAAGAGCTAAAAAAAGAAAAATACAGGGGAAACACGTTTTTATGTTGTTTGAAAAACAACAAAAACAATTTTAAGTAAGTGTTCGTACAGTTTGTAAGACGAGAACTGGCGATAGACTGAAAATGCTGCAACTATACAGTAGATGGAGAGAGTACCGGAGGAAAAGACCTGGTAAGCAGAAAATTAATGCGAGACATTTTTCTTACAGATATTTTAGGACAATATGTTGTAGAGTAGAGACCATTTGCATTTGAGCAATACTCCATATTGTGTGGACATGAATTCTCTCTTTTTATCATATTGCCCCATCTCTTAATGTAGTCCATCTCAGTTATAACACAAATAGCAATCCATAGCCCCTACCACTAAGACCTTACTAGTGGGACGCTTGCCTGCTGGAATCCCATATGTTTGTCCTACTGATATACTTCAAATGGTTCCACTGTCAAAAATTCAGGTGGAGATCTAAAATCACTGTATTCCAAAGTCTTTTTCGGCTAACCAAAACAATTATGTTTTAGAGTTATTAATTAGAACTGTTTTTAAGACATGAATAAAACAGATGGAAAAGAAAAAGCCAAATTTTCGAAGCATATGTCCCTTTATGCACTCTTGTATGATGTTTATCATTTGGTAATGTAGCATCACTTTTTCTATCGAGTGGGAAGCAAATAAAACGCGCAAAATAATTGATAGGTCAGTTAATCGTAGCTGGAATGATTGACACAAACTGAATACTGCAGTCCACAAGCACATTACCACTCCTCTTCAAGGAAATTTAGATCAGCGTAATATGGCTGAGGTCATCTCAGCAATTTTGAGACTATACTGCACCCCTGACAATTGCCCAGGAAGTTTTAATATTCCCGGGCGTCATCGATATCAGGAGGCGAGAGCTGGCTGCGTATTAGCCGCACAAATAATTATAGACCACAGGCATTATGGATCATCTGGAATGGCTGTTGGAGTAAAGGGCTTATAAAGGGTTCCATTGCTCCAGCTGTTGTTAATGAAGGAAGCTTCGTGTATCCGATAACAGTTCATCTCAGTTGTGGTATATTCTAGCATTCGATTTATAATTTTGTTCCAGTTCGGAGACTATGTCTTTAATTATGTTAACAAATGATACATTAGAGCTTTCTCTTTTACTCGTTTGATTTTGGCTACTCAGATAGTTTACCAAATAGCGTAAATCTTACAGAATGAAGAGAGTGATGAATTCTGTTGTTTTAATCTGATGGAGAGGTGAAAAAATATGAACCTTAAGTAACCATTGTAACTAATATATTTTTTATTAAGAAATGGCATCATAAAATGGGTGGTAGATTAATATGGCAGCGAATATCATGCAGTTTACTGCAGGCAATAAATTGGTGGTACAAGGAAGAAAGTAGATAAACTTAACTTAGCTATAGTTATATTTATTATACAGATACTTTCATGAAGATCCTCTGCTCGTTCATTTTTAGAAAAGTGTAAGGAGTAATATCTAGAGAGCAACTTAATTCATTGTGTGCACAACATGGCTCTTATTAATTTGGAAATGTCTCCATGGTTTCTAACAAGTTCTTATATCGTATTTCAGTTCCAATAACTCACCTAATGTGAAATAACGCAGTCTTACCATGCCGTGATATGATCATTTGTTGGTTTTAAAACACCGAGAAATTTACGTGTGACTGACTTTTTTTAATGGACTAGGTTTTCCAGACTCTCGTTATTTCATTGGGTTATTGACTCATCCAGTCTTGGTCATACGACTTATTATGGAATGGAATCGAACTGCCTTCCTTACTTAATAATGAAACCAACTGATGAGGATAAGACCCTTCATTGAGGCATTGCTGAAATACAGTAGAATGAAGTCTTTTAGAATATGAAGTATATCATCTTTGCCTGTGCTGCGGCTTTCTGATCATTTTATATTTTGAATGAAAAAAAGTTGACCAGTTGTAACGATAATATATCGAAAGTAATTCTTTGCCAGGTCACATATTTGGGAATTGCGGGGCCACTGGAGTTGAAACAAGAGGAATTTTAGGTTTATGCGAATTACTCTAATCAGGAATGGTCTCGGTAATGAGTAACATTTCACGAAGTTATAATTTAGAGAGTCTAGAAAGACGATATTTGATTCGAAAACTTAATGAATTCGTGACTCAGTAAAGTAAAAAAAAAATATGCAATTAATAGACACAAGAAATTTATTTTTGGGTATAATTTATTCCAGAGGTAAAAGGAATTTGGTATTAGATATTTGATATTTGAAAGTATAAAATTTCGCGTGTGAATTCATGACAAAACTAGCATTGACCATCACGGCGGTGATGGGTTGATTTCAACTTCAGTTACAAAACTTATCTTTTGAATTCATAAGTTACAAAACTTATATATCTTTTGATAGATTTATGGATGTTCATTGTCACTTTTGTATCGAATCCATAATGCATAGGCCGAGGCCAGGGCAGATGAACTTACCATATATAATTTCCTTTGTGTGTAAAGCATTCTTAGGGTCAAGTAAATTTCCTATTGATGGGTATGTGTGGCGTCTTATCTGACAGTATATGAAATTCCTGTGTGCACTCGTGATAAAACTATTGCAGACACACGCACACAATTATACCACAACCATCCGCCCCATCCTATAGGTATGTCTCAGGTTTTACACATCCGGTCCCCAGCAGATCGTTTTGGGATAAGGTTGCTAGCTACGTCATGCATTTTCCCGCCTTTACAAATGCGACGGACCACAATCGACAAACATTATATTTCTAATTCACCTGTTTCTCTCTAGAATATTAGGCAACACTGTGTGCTTGCAACTCACTCAAAGTATGTATGTATATATATATATATATATATATATATATATATATATATATATATATATATATATATATATATATATATATATATATGTGTGTGTGTGTGTGTGTGTGTGTGTGTGTGTGTGTGTGTAGAACCAGTGTGTATTGGGCCGGTTATATAAAAAGTAATATACTTTTCCAAGACACCATTAGTTCGCAAACATTGAAAAAGTTCTAAATGGACTTTCACCTCTCTCTCTCTCTCTCTCTCTCTCTCTCTCTCTCTCTCTCTCTCTCTCTCTCTCTCTCTCTTGTCTGCACATTTCACCCAGAAGTATATCTGTGGACCAAGAGTTTCCAAGAGAAGTTAAATCTGTCAGTCAGCGCATCTCAGTGCCTTTCTTTTCGGACCCGTGTCCCTGTGCTCATAATTCTTGCGACGTTCCTCGTGTTCTCGAGGGACTGGTTATAGCCAAGTGCGAGGAACCCAGTGTGCCGATTTCATTCATTTTACATCCTTCCCATTTCACATGACTTCTCCTGGATTCCTCTGGGTACACTTTACACGAGGTCAAGATTCGTTCTTTATCCCTTCATTGTATTCTTTAAGGGCGAGATTGACGTGCGTTTGTTCTAGTGTTTCCTGAATCCGAATATTGGCTTCCGCGGAGGGAAGATTTCTTCATTGCATTACCTGTATATTCTTTCATTGTTTGCAGCAGAAAATCTTGCGAATAATGCCAGGAAAACTAGACATTAGTTTTTATCAAATCGTCTTTATTATAATTTTGTTGTTGTTGTACAGAACTGGTGTGTTCCAGTTCAAGAACAACATATCAAAGTCTGTAGGGTGTGAAGGAACAACACCTACGGTTTCTACGTGAATGTCGGGATGAACAAGTGACACCAAGATCGATGATAACTAATTCCCTGTATAAATTAGAAGACCATCAACCGTTACGTGAAATACAACGGGCTATATTGGTAAAACATATCAACATCAAGATATTGGAAACTAAAAAGAATTTTGAAGATCTCTCGAGAAAAAGAAGACATTTTGAAGTCTCATTACCACCAGATTGGAGAGATCACGTGAATACTGTCATGTGAAGATGAGGAGTGAAGTGTATCGGAAACTTGAACGTAAAAGCGACAGTAAAATGAAACTGCTGTTTGAAAGAAGCTCTATGACCAGCAACGCCAATCATGAATGTGTCGTCAGTTTTTAAACAGACATCTGGATAGAAATGTAACTAGTGCCTTAGGCTACGGTCTAAATTTTGCTTTTATCAACTGGCGGAAGGAACAGTGTGGAAATTACCA